>NW_024868215.1:42419-59059 GCF_013358625.1 Macadamia integrifolia | reverse complement strand
CCTTCTCTCATGATACAATCCTTTTCCCCTAAGCCCCCTTTCTCTTCGGTCCACAGAGATAAATTGTAGGACTGGTGCCAACAGTTCATCACGAAAGAAAGGACTCACTGTGTCAGGGTTATAGATACTAGACGAATCAATGATTTATCAGATTTTTAAAATCAATTTTCTTTATTTTTGGATCTATTGGTGAGAGAAGGTTAAGATACTTGGATTTCTTACCTTTTACTAAACCTTCTAATCATTTTAGCTAACTTAGTCATACATGTTTGTCGTATATTGATAGTCTCTTAGCCAACTTGAGAGCTAAATTCGTTTCAATTGTGTCTTTTTCCTTAAGCTCTACTCAAGTTAGCTTGGGTGATGCACTCTAAAAGGATCTGGATTCTCTGGGTTCTTGCTCTCTCAGTCTTCCTCTTTGTGTTTTATGTTGAACCTTTGACTTGACACTAGCATGGTTGTAAATATCAGTATCGAATCTCCTGTATTGGGCGATTCGTATTGGTTTTATATCTTCTTGATCCTGATATCTGACCGACATGATATTGGTTTTTGGTATTGCTTATACTTGATCGGCTGATCCAATAATAACATAATATGCACTTAAAGCCTAAAATAGGGGGATGGGGACCAAACCTGTTTTTTTAAGAAAATCAAGGGTGATATAATGACTAGTCCACCCCTATGAAATTAAAAGAACGTCTCTATGAATGTTTTCTCCAGCACTCCCATTGATCTTCACACTGTCGCACACTTTCCCAATCAATTGTAAGAAAATGTCAAATGAAACCCCCAACTTACGTAAGTTTGACATGTCATCCAAGGATATCGAACTCAGATTTGGGATCAAATTAAAGGTTTCAAACTTCACTATCGGTATCAACGGAACCGATCAGCCTAGATCGAATGGATTCACCCCTTTGTTTTTTCCCCCTTTTTAAACTGGTTTTTAAACTATTTTACCCTTAAATTTTATCAATATATCGGTGTCGGATCAGTCTTCGACCGATTCTATATTTTCAGAAACCCTAGAATCGATCCCTCAAATTTTGAAAATAAGTTATTCGATCTCAAAAACGTTAGAATTGACTGCTCCAAAACGTCAAGATTAAGATCGATCACGATTCCCAACCCACGAATCGATTCGACCGATCGAATTCGAATATTTGGAATACTGGAGCCATCAAGCTCACACGGAGGAGGTTATCCAGCTGCGATTAGCATTAAAAAAATCCGAATTACTGTAACAAACAATGATGGAGTTGTAAACTCAAGCTGCAAGTTATCTTTGATTCGTGTATCCTCGTTGAACTGGAATTGGAATACTGGATGGATTATTCATGGAGTGGAAGGTTTGACACGGAACATTTCCATCTCTTTTCTTTTTCGTAATAGTTTTGAAACTGATCATGACCCAGGTCCTCACAGCTTTGGATCTTTGGTTCAGTCTCTCTAGAATCCTGTCGGGCGGGCCATTAATTACATTATCTAGAAGAAATTTTTGTAATCGAATGATTATCATGTCCAGAGATGAACAAAAAATTCAATCTTTTTGATACATCTCTCATCGTCCCAGTTCCGTCACGCATCTACTCAGCACAGGACGACGGGACGTTAACGCTTTGTCGCTCTCTGTCTCTCTGGTACAAGAGTCATTCATTCACTAACAGTGATTCATAGTAAGTGTTCTATCCCATTCCGCCGGAAAAATGGAGGATAATGCCGAGAAAACAACATATGCCGGCCAATTGTCTCAAAAGGTCGTAGCGATTGTTGCCGGAGAAGCCCATACTCTTGCCCTTGCCGGTATTCTCTCCTATCGTCCAGAAAGGGTTTTCAATTTATTTTTGGTATTAATTTATAATTATATCCTCGTATTGATTTGGAGACTCAAGGTATTGGGAATTGCAGGAGATGGTTCTGTATACTCGTGGGGAAGGGAAACATTCGGTCGGCTGGGGACGGGCAAGGAGAACGATGAGCTTGTTCCGGTTCGTATCGAGTTCGCTACATCGACGAAAATGAAGCTCTGTGCAGAGAAATCTATTCTCCGGGAGAGGCCCAAGTTCGTAGAAATCGCAGCTGGTGCATATCACAGTCTCGCTTTAGAAGGTTTGGATTATATGCTCTCTGTGTATCTTGGATTTTATTCCTGTTTGATTTCCCTTCCGTCTCCTTGTAATACGTCAAGTGTTCTTGACAAAATAACCCTTATCGCTTTTCTGCCACCTCTGTGTGGTTCTTGGTATTGCAGTCACTGTTTTCCCCTGTTTAAGACTGAACCATTTAGGGGACTTAAATGTTAATGTGATCTCTTGGATGCTAAAAATTTTGATCCATAAGTCTAAATGTGAATTTTTTTCTAAATATGGATTTTTTTTTTCTCATCATCGTTGAGTGCAATTCATTGGTAGAGGAGATTATCTTTTCTCCTTTATATATGTATTTTCTCTTCCCCTTTTGGTTAAAAGTGAACTGAAATAAAATTTCTATTCACAAAATGAAGTGTGAAATGAAAGGAAAGAAGAAAAAGGGAAGTTTTCAATGGGGTCTTGGTTGGAAGTGAAGAGTAAAAATCTGCTATTCTTTCCACTTTCACATGGAAGCAAAAGTTGATTCTGGTTGTTGAGAATTCAAGCGTCTATAGATACTTGGGGCATACTTCTCATTTCTAGTTTCAGCCGAAATTCTGATTTCTTCTTTATCCCCTAATGAACTTTTACTTTTCTTGTGACATGGAAAGAGCGCATTATATAATCACAATCATGCATACATAGTGCCTATATGTCAGATCCACCAATAAACCATCGATACTTAGCCTATATTTCGAGGAACATTTATATTTGGTGATGGCTCCTGCCAGGTGTCTTGCTGACAGGGTCCGACCAAATTTTCAAAAGTATTTCATTTGAGAGCTAGTGAGAAATCTCAATTTATTGTGTTATTCACTTGGCACATAATTATATTAATGATTAGGAGCATGCTTTCTTTTGGAAAGTCCATCCATCTTGTCTCACCTTTCCCAAGTGCATTGGCATGTAAATCAGAAATATATTTGTTAGTACTGGTAATATGTGTTCTAAGGCATGTCTGAAAAAGGGTTTTCAGTCTGACTGTGAACATCCTATAATAATATTGATATCCCTTACATTGGATGGGATTGATTTGGTCCCCTCCCTTGCTCCCCACAACCGCCCAACCCCCCCCCCCGGCAACAAAAAAGGATGTTTTACTTTAGCCACAGCTGCATTTGTACTATAGAGCCCTTGGTTTGGTCTTTATTCTTACTCTTATTAGATTTTGTTCTAACCTTCAGCTTTTCAACCTCTTCTTTAGATATTTAAGATGTATTAGACAAGCAGCATGCCCAACGATCTTAAAATGTTGTAGTTCATGCTTGTCGTATAGGATATTTCACAAAATGTGTAAGAGTGCATATCTGTTTGTATTTGGAGTTCATTGATTTCTCAACGACTTATGTATTAGCACTCAATTACTTCCTCATTTTGGGTTCCTTATTTATGATCTTTTACTTGTCGATCATGATTCAGTGAAGCCTTCTGCATGTGCATCCAATTGTAGGACCTTTGGATTTTGAAATGAGAAAATCCTACCAATACATTGTGTGCTTTGTGTCCTGAATAGATTCAAAATAGATGACTAGGTTTGGGTCTATTTTTAAAGGGAGCCATTGGTGTGGACCATATAGTCTAGTTTGATAAATTTTCTATGTTTTTATCATGTACCATTTTCCTTATTTTCTTATGTGGATGTTTCTTGGTTAATATTTGGATTCTTAAGATAAGCTCTCCCAATAGTTACTGAAGCCATGAAATAAAATTAGACCACCTTTTGCCTTCAATTTCCTGTAGTGCATAACCTAGTCACTTTCTGGTTGGCTACGGAAGTCCTATTCCCACAATCCACTCTATGGTCTGAACAACAGATATTCATGATATTTAGAAGTTTTGGCTAAAGATTTTTTAATACAAGTGCCCAGCAATCCAATGGTTTTATATCTTGAGGCCCCAATCAAATGGTTGGCATTCTGAGTCAGTACTATTTAGGTGCTCTCAATTGACGCAATAGTAAAAACTTGGCTGCCTATTTGTAGATACGGGTTGAGCCTAAAAAATGGCCTAGAGTGTTCATGTAGGATTTGTTCAAATGAATATGAAGCTTTCAGATAGAATAATGGAAATATTTTGCTGGTTTTTGTTTTTAATTTGTAAATAGAAAAGGTATTTGTTCCTATTTATTTTCTTCAACAAAGCGGGTTCTTTACATGCATTATTGCTTCTTATTTCAAGCATTTGATCTTTTGCTTTTCCAATGGTAGATGATGGCTCAGTTTGGTGCTGGGGCTATAATGTCTGTATCCTTCATTAACATATATTTTCATCATTTTGGCCAATGGAGGTATATTCTTTTTTCTGTCATAGCTGCCTCGTTTGTTAGACCTTGACCGCTACTTGGATGGCCAGCTTGGTTTAAATGTGGAAAATTCTTCGGTACCCTGTTTCTTAGAGCAGTTCCTTGAGTTGGGGGCTCCAGACAAATCAAATGCAAACAGTACGACACTTTTGAAGGTAAGCATTTGGGGAATTTTTTTTTTTTTTCCTGACTTTCTGGTGCTGTGCTTCGTTCCTTTTACTTTCATTTATCCTTTTGTTTTTGCACGGATTCATGTAGCTTTTCCCATTCATGAAGTTGGGATAAGGTTTAGTTTGTTGTTGTTGTGAGTTGCTAACAAAGCAAACTAAGCTTTTACAGCATATGATACTTTTAGCACTGTATCTTTAATGGAAAATTTTTTGTCCTTGTAGGTTCAATCTATCAAAGCTGGAGGAATGATGTCTCTGGCAATTGATAGTCTGGGGGCTCTCTGGATGTGGGGAAACTGTCCTCAGCTGAGCAAGATATCTGATGGAGAGTTCATTCTTTCTAGCCACCCAACTCCATCACCTGTATGGGATTTCCACGGCCACACTGTTGTTAAGGTGGCATGTGGAAATGAACATATTATAGCCCTAGTTAGTGCAGGAGAAACATTTACAGGAAACAATCTCATGTACTACTCTTGGGGTAACAATAACCATGGCCAATTGGGCTTGGGGGACATGGAGAACAGGTCTCGTCCTGCAATCGTGGAGACTTTTAACCTGGAGTCCCCTTGGGAAGTGTATGAGGTTGCATGTGGGGCATTTCATACTGCTGTACTCACATACAAAAGAACACAAAGAGACGTGGTAGACTCCTCTGACCTCAGTATTGATGGGCAAGAGAAAATAAGTACATGCTGGACATTTGGCCTCGGGGATCATGGGCAGCTGGGGCATGGAACCACCAAAAGTGTGTGTTTACCAGAACCTGTGAAAGATTTGCCAGAAAATGTGTCCTTGACTGCTATTGATTGTGGCTTATTTCACACTTGTGTTGTCTCTTCAGCTGGAGATGTGTGGTCATGGGGGATGGAAAAGGGTCTTGGCCTTTGCCCAGATGCCAGCTTTACTAGAAGTGATACAGGGGATGCACTCTCTCCTCTGAAATATGGGTCTAAGTTTGCAAAGCCAGTACAAGTTGCATGTGGAGCTGCCCATACTGTTCTTGTTTCCCATGACGGGTATAAGCTCTGGTCGTGGGGTAGAGGATGGAGCGGTGTTCTAGGAAGAGGTAGCATGGTTGACAGCTATGTTCCCACTGTTGTAATGTGGCCACCACTGGATGAGGATTTCAATGAAAGCTTGGACAAAGAAAGTGGGAAAGAAAAGGTTGGAGGCCAGGAAGTGGAAAGAGCAACAGAGTTGGAGAAAAGTATGTCCTCTGCTATGGAGGAGGTGCAGCTCCTCCGGTCGAAATTAAATCTCATGGAAAAATATGCCAGCATTCTACATGGTTCTATCTTTGGTAAACCTTTCCAGGAACAAGATCTTCCACAGTCACTGCTGAATACAGGTATTTTTGACATTGCCAAGGAATGGGAGAACATGCTGGAGTCAGCCGAAGATTGGAAGCTTAGCCACTTGGAAATGTTCTATCAAAGAATGCTGGCTGATGTGAAGGATAAGCAGATGAAAAGAAAGCTTCAGGAAATGATCAGGGAGTGTCTCCATTATTCAAACTATGGGAAACCAGGTACCCATGTAGAATAAATGACATAAGATGTGTCTATATCTTCATAAGAATGAAGCATATCTTGCAATCCTCATAGTGTCCAGCAAATGATCAGGGAGCGCCTCTATTACTCAAACTATAGGAAACCAGGTACCCATGTAGAATAAATGACATCAGGTGTGTCTATATCTTCATGAGACTGAAGCATATCTTGTAATCCTCGTAGTTGCTTGTCGCTGTACATATATGAGATTGCAGAACATTTTCTCCATAGATGCTCGAGTTCTTGAGATAAATCTTACAGGGGTATATAAACCAACTGAGCTCTGATGTTCACAATTTGAGCTTGTTGGTGTCTGCCTGGTTAAGTAAGAGATGCATGTATTGTACTCATATTCATCAGGTTTTGTTTATCATTTCATTTTGTGCAAATTCAAGTGAGGTTGACAGTTGGATCCTCTTTGTTCGTATGATTGATTCTTCCCTAGCATTAACCTCTATGTTAGAATGTGTGATTAAGAAGTTGCTTGGTGATAATCCTAACTAACCCTTAGCAGACAAAATGTCTTCCACTAACCTCTATGGGCATGGGCATGGGCATGGGCATGGACATTGTCTGATCCTTCATAGCTTGCATGACCCAATTTCGTATGAGGTCAGCCAATTTATTATAAATGCTCCTTGAGTACCTAATATGTAGTTCCTACTTATATTACCTAATAATTCATACTTTATATGTCTTAATCAGATCATAAACATAAAGCAAATTATTTATGGGGCCCAATGCCATGATCTATGTCTTGTAAGATTGGATAATCCGTTGGTCCTTATTGAACTGTTCCACCACACTCATATTTCAAATTTGAGTGAACATAAGTCTTGGAGTTGAACAAAGTCAAATAAAAAATTGAAATATTTCATTGAAAATTATTCATTTGGATATTTTCCGAAAAGGTAATCATAGGTTCTTCTCTTCATCGGAGCAATAGGGTTGTTATGCTCATTACTAAACTTGTTGAGAAAATGAAACATAACCATGGTATATCTTTATTATCAGAGGTTGAATCGATCATTAAAAGTAGAATTAGACAAAAAATAAGGATACATTCTCGGAAAATGAAACTTCCAACCCATTTCATGAATAAAATGTGATCAATTAACCAACCAACAAAACCACTTGTTACAAACAAGATTGATTTTTTTGTTGCATCCAAACATGTAAATGTAGAAAGTGTATTACTTTATGGCATAGGATATGAAGTTTTATGTGTCCAAGTAAAGATAATTATTTGGGGTCGTTGCTTGCTGGAGCCAATTGTGTGGGGAATGGAAAAAGTGTTGGGATTTAAAATGAGAATTGGTGGAAGAGAGGGGGTTTAAAAATGAGATTTCAGGTGTATGTGGTTTTGAATAGAAGGAAGTTGATGGTGGATTCAATTGGAGAAATTGAAATATTTCTGTGTCTTTATATGCAATTCTTGGAATGCATTCTCATAATGTATAATCCATTCCTAACATAGAATGACAATACCATTTGAAACGGATTATTCTCGACCTCAGCCATAATGCGGAATGGGCTAAATGGTGCATTCCAGACTGGGTTGCATTCTTTAACGTCCTTGATTGAGTATCAATTATTTATGTTGCATTCTTTAACGTCCTTGATCGAGTATCAATTATTTCTTACCCCCTCAAAGTGTGTTCTCGACCTAGAATGCATTTCAAGAATGCAAACCAAACACAGTTGATGTCATTGCTAGATAGCACACAAATCTTAGACTATGTTTGGTCGTCAACAAATGAAAAGAAAAAAAAAAATACTCAAAAAACATTGAATTTGAGGAGAAAGATAGACACATGAATCAATCACAACATTGAATTTGAGGAGAAAAATAGATACATGAATCAATCACAACATTGAATTTGAAGAGAAAGATAGACACATGAATCAATCACATCATAATGATTTATATATGTCTCTCTCTCTCTCTCTACAAGTTCAAATTTTTTTTTAACTTTATTCTTTTCTTTTCATATCTTGACAACCAAACATAGCCTAAAGGAAAAGGTTTAGTGCATAGTATCGATGCAAGGATACCGATACCAATCGGCCATATCGGGCCGAATTGGACCATTTTTCCTTTTCCCTGCAATCAATTACTAAAACTTATCAAATTAACATGTCATATAGCACAAATAGGTATGTAAGAATTACATTCTCCCCCTACATCAATTAAACGTGGATTTTGCAAGATCCCATTGCACAGGGGCCACACTCCCTCATAGGAAACACTTTCTCATCATTCATATACCTCGAAAAGAAAAGTAAAAGACAAGGGATTATCTCCCCCAAGTAGTGGGCAAGAGGCACTTACCCAGAACCTTAAAACTAGGGTTTAAAACCCAAATCAGGTAAGCATATGCCTCCATAGATTATGATTCAAAAAGATTGTGACCCTAAAATTATATGATTTTTTGAAGTTTTTGATCTAAAAATTGTAGATTGTGTTACATGCGGTAAGTTTCACATTATTTTATTGACTGAGAAAAGGTAAAAAAATAAGATCAAGACTCCATTTCAAAACATGTTGTAGGAATCAGCGTTGACTAATAATAGGAATGAGATTGACCAATTCCACCGATTCCAATACAATTTCTAAAAAATCTTGAGCAAGATCAATAACTAAAGACACATTAACTATTAAGGCATAATAAAAAAGAAATGAGGAAATTACAATGACGAAGATTCTGACAATATCATGACACCCCCATTAGAGAAAATTATTGTTTATTACTTTACTCCGTTAGTGGTTAGCGGTTATGTGATGACGTCTTCAGTTTGTTATTTGCAAAATGGCCAAATTACCCTTATAAATGGTAAACTTACAAACCTACACTTCTCTCCATTACTTTTCTTAAATTGTGATTCCTCTTCCTCTTGTTGCTCTCTTCACCAAAAAACTCTCTGCAACTTGGTTTAAAAACTTGCTTCTAATTGATTCATAGTGGAACATGCAACTTGATTTGAAGATTTGACCCATGTTGAAGTTCTCATAGTCATCCCCAACTTAGTACGACAAAGAACTTATAAACTCCTTTTCAAGTGGCGATATTCTATTATGTTCAACCTCTCTTTCTCCTCTTAGATATTTAAAGTGCTTATGCACCCCCTTCAAGGTGAGAATTTCTGTAAGCTTTCCCTTCAAATTTTTTTCCTATTATCTACTTCAATTGTAATGCCCCGGTCCCATTAACCTTGCATAATATTGTCCTCTTTGGCCCATGAGTCTCAAGGTTTTAAAACGCATTGTGCCATGTTAAAGAAGCTAGAGGTCATTAACTAGTACAGGAATCTCTCTCTAGGCGATATGAGACTAAAGTTTGCACACCCTCACCGATCTCCCAAACCCCCTAGTACTTGCCATATTCTTGGTGAGGACACCTCACCAATCTCCCAGGAAGGTCTGGTACTTGTTGTATTCTTGGGCATCACAACTTCCCCCTTTTGAGCACAGCGTCCCAACTATGGCCCCACACATTGTCGGGGTCTGCTCTGATACCATTTGTAATGCCCCGGTCCCATTAATCTTGTACAATATTGTCCTCTTTGGCCCGTGGGCCTCAAGACTTTAAAAAGCGTTGTGCCATGTTAAGGAAGCTAGAGGTCATTAACTAGTCCAAGAATCTCTCCCTAGGCAATATGGGACTAAAGTTTCCACACCCTCTCCGATCTTCCAAACTCCTTAGTACTTGTCGTATTCTTGGTGGGGACACCTCACCGATCTCCCAGGTGGGTCTGGTACTTGCTGTATTTTTTAGCGTCACATCAAAGATAGAGATTTTTGCCATTAGGATTTTCTTAAATAGGAAGAAACAGAAACCCTAAAGCAAAAGGAGCAGTTAATTTCTTTGATATTTTCATGCAATTTAATTTAGGATTTACAATGGTTTAGGGTTTAGATTTAACTAGATCAAAATTATTTTATATAGATGCTTGAAGGGTATTTGTAACTTCACATTTGATAATTATTAATATACTTTTGCTGACCTTTAGGGAAAAAAAAAAAGGGTTTAGATTTAACTAAAATCCCAAACCACTCAAGGATTTAGGATTTGTAGTTCTTCATTCCTTTCTCTGGATGTCTATCTATCTCTCTGTGTCTCTACAATTGTTAGCTTTAGTGTTATCTAAGCAAGACAAAGCAACAATTGTTTGAGAGAAGAGCTTGAGAGGATGGCAGGAAAGACTGGTTAAGTAGTTTTTTGGAAAGAAGTTGCTTGAATCATTCGTATCTGTATACTTCAATCCAGTGACGGATTTTGTTATATGAACTTCAATAAATCAAACCCCTTATATGAAATTTGTTCTACTCATCTTTTGTATTTAAGTCTGTGCATTTGAAATTGAATTATTATTGTAAAATCTCTTTATGCATTCCACATTGCAATGTTCCCTACAGGAAAAGTTTACAATATGGACGTGAGAGTATTAGTGTTTTATAATTATAATGGGATAGTTGTTGAGAAATTAGTGGACCTAGATAAATATGGATACTTGGAAATGGTAAATGATATATACAACACAGTCATCATGGAAGCTACCATGTAGGACACACAGTAAGATTCAATATCACACTTATATTACCAGATGGGAAAACTAAGATTGAAGTGACAAATAACAGAAGTGTTATGCAGTTGTTTCTTTTGCATGAAAATTTGAATTACATTGAATTTCATGTGTGGAATCTACTTATGGATAAATACCCAACTAATGACTACATCATTGATGCCTACCTGAGTACACTAATTCCCAGGGAAGTCCAAACAACTTGAATTGATTTCCCTAGCACTGATGAATACACCATTAATATTGTGAATGCTGAGACTAGTAAACATGAAAATTAACATATTATGTTGAGTGGTGCTCCATGCAAGGGTTTGAGTGATCCATCTAGTGCAATTAGTAGAACTAGTGTGGTTACAAGTGCTAACGATAGGTCTGTTCCTACTATTAGGGATACTAGTAGATCATAGATTATTGAGGCTTGTAGCAACAATGCATCCAATTCTTATGATACTTTTCTGTATGATTTAGAATTAAATGATGATGAGAAGGATAGTGACTTCACATATAAAGAAGATTATGATAAAGAAATCAATGAAAGTGATGAGGATAATACATTGCGTGCTAAGGATGATGTAGAGGATGGATTTAAGAGAAGGCTATGTTGATGATGACACAGAGGATGATAGTCAGTTGTCGGATTACAACTTAGATGACTATCTTATACCAAATTGTAGACAATATCACATGAATCAAGATGAAAGAGTGTACTTAAAGTAGGACAAATGTTTCACAGTGTGGACCATTTTATGTCCTACAGGATTATCTTATATAAGAAGGGTTTAGAGTTTTTAAGCTAAAAAATGAGAAGGCCATGGTGATAGCTATTTGTGGAGGTGATGGATGCAAATGGAGGATTTATGCCTTACCTATTGAGGATAAGAATACATATATGATCAAGTCATATATCCTTGGGCATTCATGTATAAAAGTGACTAAAAATCCAAATGTAACTTCAACATGGATTGTAAAGAAACTTTCTGACAGGCTTAGGGTAGAGCCTGAAATGAATACTGAAAGTATAGTGATATATTTAAGAGAAACTTATGGTATTAAAGTAAACAAAATAAAATGTTACAGGGTAAGAGAGAGTTAAAGGAGAAAATGAAGGCAGATATACGAAGTCCTATACAAGATTTCCTATAAATGGTGAGGTGTTAGGAAAGAAGAACCTTGACACTATTTTCAAGCTATAATATCATGATGGAGATGACATGAGAATAACTCTTATTTTTAAAGGGCATTTATTTGTACTGAAGCATGTAAGATAGGTTTTTTTGTGTATGGTTGCAAGCTTTTTTTAGATATAGATGATTGTCATTTGAATGGTAGATATGGTGGAGTATTGTTGGCTACAATTTCTGTTGATGAGAACAATGAATTGTTTCTGATTGCATTTCATATAGTAGACAAAGAAAACAAAGAATGTTGGTTGTGGTTTCTTTAAAATTTATATGTTTTCTTGCAATTTGATGGGAATGACATGGGCTTAATACTCATGTTAGACAAGCAAAAGGTATTATGTTTACAACTTTAACTCATACAGATATTTTATATAGATTTAATTCAAATAGATAAGAGTTTATTCTATATTATAGATGTGTTTCATGTAGGGCCTTGCAGATGCAATTGCTGATATTTTTCTATTGCAGCAAACATTTCTACATTAATGTTAAAACATTATATATCTTGACCTATTGTTAAAGACTCTTTTTTAGATTGTAGCGAGCTCATAATGCTATTATTTTTCAAAAAACAATGAAACAAATAAAGGATGCCAACACTGGTGCATTTGAATTGCTATCGAAGACTAATCCATCCACATGGTTATGACATATAGTTGCTTTCAGAGTCCAGATTAATCATTTCACAAATAACATGACAAAGTGTTTCAACCAGTGGATATGAACTCTAAGAACCAAGCCTATTATGACTTTAGTTGACTAACTTAGATTTAAATAATGAAAAGATTGTAGAAAGGTATGAAAACTCTTTCAGTTTTGTGAGTCAAGAAACTCTAAATATAATGAAGAAGTTGAGAATAGTGAAGGAAGATTCAATATTCTATAATGTTTTGCCAGCTGGTTAGGATGAGTTTGAAGTCATAGAAGGTAGGTCAAGATTTGTTATTAGTTTGAGAAACATGACTAATAATTGTCAAATATGAGATGCAATAATGATACTTTGTAAGCATGTGACATCAACCATTTAATAAGGGAAATCTTGAAGACTAATGTAACTCATTCTATAGTACAGAGAGATACAAGCTTAGACATAGGGAGATAATTTATCTAATGCCATATCTTGATGTGTTGATAACTAATATTGGCTAAGGTGTAGTACAACCTCCAACATTGAAGAGACTTCTAGGTAGTCTCAAATAAAAGGAAAAAACAGAGGGGACTTGGTGAGGGAACTCCACTAGAATTTAAGAAGAAATCTTCTACTGTCAAGTGTGATATATACAAAAAAGAACGACATAATAAAAGAACTTGTCAAAAATATTCACCTAGCTAGACAGCCACAAAAGTGAAGGTATTATACCACCAACATACTCCACACATAAGTTTATAGAGTAAGTTCTAATATATGCTCTATTTGTTGATATTCTTATTTTTCTTGTGTAGTGGAAGCAAACAATTGAAGATGTAGAAGAAATCACAAGTTCTCAGAAACTCACAAGGTCTTAGACATCTTCTATGGCCACCAATACCAGTATTCAGGCAAGAAAAGAGCATAAAGAGCTGCTAAGCGGGCAAGGAGAAAGGTAAAAAAAGATGGTGGTACCTAGGGGTGTCAACCGGTCGGGCCGGTCCGGTTTCGGTCGGGCTTAATCGGGCTTGAAGACTTTCAAAGGCTACATCGTGTCCACCCATTTAACTAATCGGGCTTAGTTATTGAAGGCATGGTACACTTTATATTCGATCGATCGGTCTCGGGCTATAATCGGGCTACCTTAATCGGGCTTTAGTCGGGCCTTAACCGGGCTACGGACATGTTTAATGTTAAACGGGCTTTAATCGGTTTTTAAACGGGCCCTCTTTAAAATGTGCTCTTATATTCCGGCCCACTCATGCAAGCCCAAAAAAATGACAATAAATCAATAAATGATACCAAATATAACCATTATTTAAAATGTGAACATGTCTTTTACTTTTTAGTTTTTATTCTTTAATTTGGGGGGTAAAATAGGTATTCTACAATCATTAAAGGGTCAGGCCAAGTCGGTGCACAATAGGACGGTCTCGGTCGGGCGTTATTCGGTTGATCTCGGTCAAGCGCTCGATGGTCCAAGTAGCAAAACCGAGACCGACCATTTATAAATGGGTCGGGCTCAAGCCCGACAAGTTTAATAAACTGTCCGGGCCGGGCCGATCTATAAACGGTCGGTCCCGGTCGGTTTAGTCGGGTCGGGCCATGAATTGACACCCCTAGTGGTACCCTCTGATTTAAGTTGGAAAGCTTTCATGGCTTCTTTTAGGATGAGACAATAGACTTAAATTTTTTGTGTTTAAATTGCCCATTAATTGTAATGTTTGATGGGTCACAAGTTTGACTGATGTTTTAGAAGGATAATCCTTATATGTTTGCTTATTTATTTAAGAATGATGAAATTGTTTATTTAAGGATTTAAGTATGTATGGTTATTTTTTAAATTGTCTATTTTCTGAATGGATAATGGAGTCACTCTTATTCTATTCATATAAATTGGTAAAATACTGCATATGTATATCACGAGGAAGATTATAAAATGAAAAAAAAAATATCAATAACATGAAAATAAGTTCTTTAATTCCCAACATCTAACATATTTTTTAAATTTTTTAAGTCCCATCACAACTATCACAATTGTCAATGTTCCAAAAGATTTCTCCATCCGCTTCATTCCTTTCTTTAAACTTCAGATCTCTTCCTTCATCTATTGATTTTCTTGCATTCTTTTACCTCTAATTGTTTGTGCATTGTCGACTATCAGATTTTGTCAATTTGGTATATTAATGGGGTCACACTAGGAGAAGAACCCATATCCATTTTGCGTATCTTCACAACTGTAGTATAAAATATTCTTAATTCTGAAAGACTGGTATTCTCACTGATGCTCTTTTCTGACATTTGCAGACACAATTCAAATACTTTAATGAACATTGTTAACTCTCATTAACACTAGATGTTGATATTGTTTATCTGCAAAATAAAAATGATAAAAAATAAAAAATTTGAGTATATCCACATCTTCTTGAAGTAAGCTTGGACAAAATGAGCCATTATTATTTCTATGTATACTAGTACCCACCAAAGTAGCGAGAGCAGCACAGTGTTTTAAAGTTAATATTGATGGCATCAAAAGAGCAGGTTTTCCAAATTTCTTAGTAGTATATCAAAAGTAAAGATTAGAGGGGAAAAAAAAACACTCAAGATTGGATTAATTTTACTCTAATTCGTATTTCAAAACCCTAGATTGGAAGAAAACCTTAAGATTGGAAATTTTTTTACTCTAATACCAAACTCACATAGAATTTCATAAGAAATAGAGAATTACTTGCTTATTTCAGCATAGATATGTAAGTAACGGTTTCAAACAAAGAATCATATGCTCCACCAGCAAGACAAATCAATTGATTTTAGAGTAAAATACCAAAAATAAGCATTGTTTCTACCCCCATTTTAGATTGAAAACCTGAACATGGGTGATTGGTAGATCAGATGGTAGGGAGAAAATGGTGACGAAGAGCAACCTATTACCATTGATGCCCAGGTCACCACTGCTACCCCACCTCGCTCAGGTCATCGCTGCCCCAGGTCATCGCCATTGCCCCAAGTCATTGTTGTTGAAGTCGTTGTCGCTCAGGTTGCAGCTTCTCAAGCTGCCAATGGAGGAGAGGATCAAATCCGCTTCTCAGCTCTATCTCTTCAAACAATGAAAGTGGGGTATGAAACTGGTTCAATGGTAATGTAAGTGAGTTATAAGGAGATGTAGGTAAGGTTAAAATGGTATTTCATGTTTCAAGTTGTTGACAATTAATATTGTTAGTCTAAATATGAGACGATTGCAATGCTTTTCTCTAATGAGGGTGCCATGCCCATGATATTGTCAAAATCTCTAGGCGTAATCATCATAATTTCCTCAAAAGAAATTAAGGTTATATTTGGAAGCCAAAAAAAAAAAAAAATTGAAATTGGGAGGGAGAAATGGAGAGAACAACATATAAATCAATTATTACTTTATCATGATTTTTGTTTTATTATTTTGGGTAATTTACAGCGCCACCCCCTGGTGAATGCCAAAATTATAAGACCACCCTCTCTGTTTCACAAATTAGACTCAGACCCCCTATCGACAGTCACTGTTAAGGAATGCTATGAAATGACGTTTTTGCCCTTATGAGTAAAACACTACCCATTTTCATTATCCCAAAAATACCCCTCTTTACCATTTTACCATTTCATTCTCCTTCACATCTTTCTCTCCTTCTCTCCTTCTTTCCATACCTGCGACCAAGGGTTCAGATAAGGTCTAGCTGAGTACTGCTAGTTCTGTCACCTGCAAATACTTCTCCTTTCATCTCCGGCGAGAAGTGCACTTCCCATCGCTGCCATCTTAGGTCGTTGATGAGAAGGAGAAGTATTCGTCGAGCCAACCTTCTTTCATGGGCTCATCATCTTGCTCATAGTGGGAAGCGGGGTTAACTTTCTAGTTGTTGATTCTTATATATTCATCGAAGTTAGTTTCAACTTCCCTTAGTCGAAAAAGTAATGGTTCCTTTTTCCCTTTTTTATATTTTATTTTATTTTTTAGTTCTTGCATTTTTGGGCACGCTGATTTTCTTCAGGTCTCATTTGGTTTTGGTTATTTCAAATCTTCTTCTTCTTCTCTCTTTTTTTTTTTTTTTTTTTTTTTTTT
>NW_024868215.1:0-42272 GCF_013358625.1 Macadamia integrifolia | reverse complement strand
GTCTGAGTCTAATTTGGTGAAACAGAGGGAGTGGTCTTATAATTGTGACATTCTCCAGGGGGTGGCACTGTAAATTACCCTATTATTTTTCACTCTATTTTCCTCTAAACATGGCCTAAGCATTTATACCTCAAAAGAAAGAAAATGGCTGATATTTGATATCTCCCAATATATCACTCTCATTGCTCCCCCATATAATAGAATTGCTCTCATTATCACAAGTGTCACAAATAATACTAAAAAAATGTCTGCATGGGGTAATCTGTTTTGTTTTCCAAACGAAATGCATCTTGTGTGAAGCAAATTACTTGTTGACAAGAGAAAATGGTGAGGCAGAGGCTGCAAGTCTTCTCAAAGAAATGATGAAAGCGAGGAATATGAACTAGAAGTGAACTCGGTATGGAGCGACAAATAAGAAATTAGAATGTTTTTTGAAAGTAACTATGAACATTTGATCTTTACCAAAAAAAAAAAAACTATGAACATTTGGTAACCTCATGGCCTGAGACCTTAATATTACTACTTTTAGAGATGTATAACCATCCTAACTACCCCAATTTTTGTATTAAAATTAACAATCAATATGTGGGGGAGCTTAGGGAGGCTATTAACAAGAAAACAATCGATCTATAATTCGGTTTCGTGTATAATTTACAGGACTCTAGTTAATCTATCTTTTTCCTTGTTTGAATATGAAAAAAAAAAAAAAAAAAAACTTAAAGCATATGTCCGGTCGAACCATATTCGATTCCAACGTCTATCTGCTGCCGGTTCGTCTATTATCATTTTCTCACGACTTCAGGGTTCAGACTCGAAAAGCCCTTCGAAAACCCTAGTCCCATTCCCGCCTGAAGTAGGGGATCAAACGACCACTACCGATCCCGGTGATTTGCCAATTGAAAATGCCCGGACCTGTGTTGGATTCAGGGAATGCCCTAGTTCCATTTCCGCCGGAAGTTCGCGATCCAGTGGTCTACACTATTCACCACGGCCTCAAGTCCCCAGTTCATCGCCTCTCCATTTCATGGTCTCGAGGAAACTGCCTTCGTGTCTCGGTTTTCCGCCAACATAGTAGTATCCCTGACTCCGGCGGAGATGATTCTGGAAACTCCAACGAAGAAATTGGCGGGAAGGTTGTGGAGGTGAAGCTAAGCTCTGGAAATGGAGAGATTGATGATGCGCATAAGAGGAGGATCGCTTATGGCTCTGTTTCTCCTTTTGCGCTTCTCCAGAGTAGGAAGAATTATGCCTTCATGCTCTCCAAAATGCCAATGCCTTCCTCTTCTTTTCACTTCGACTGGTAAGCTTGGACGCTTAATTTAGCACGTTGGAAGAGAGTTCAGTTAGGGTGGAATTTACTTGGTTTGACATGAATTTTAGGTGTAGAAGGAAGGAGGTGACATAAGGAATCCAACTTTCTCACTGTTCACAGTACAGGAGACTGTTTACTTTCAAAGTTGACAAACTTGTCTCTAAATGGAAGATTTGATATATTTTTTTACTCAACAATTTTGTCTGGTTTTAAGCTATGAATTAAGCAGTCGGTGGATTAGAACTTAGGAGAAGGATGAAGGCGGGATACGATCCCAAGAGTCCAAGAGCTGGCCACCTTGAAAGTGGTCATTCCCTCCATACCTTTCTATCTGTTTTTAATCATAGATTCATTTGTGGAGAATTATTGTTTAAGGTTCATCTTCTAAGAGCGGTGGAGGGTAGACAAGCAAACCCACCCCCACCCCACCTTTTCCCTTCTTCTCTTGAGGCATACCTTTGTCTCCGAAAATAGGCATCTTGGGGTACAAAGGGATGACACACAAAATGTTGTCTTTGAACCATTCCCTTTTGGGTGAAATTGGCAATAGCCTCTTGTCCAAAAAATTAAAGAAAAGCAATACTATTGCCTCACTATGAAACGGTAGGCTGTTATATGCAGTGATACATAAGACTCTATTCCCATTAAAAAATAACTAAAAAAAAGATGGTCCAGATATTTACTTTAACAACTGTATCATGTGGTATGATTGCAACCAGGAACCATAGAAATTTTTGACTGGGAAATTACGGCATCCAAATGTTCCTAGTATTTAGGACTAATTACTGGAATTACAGTGTAATGGTTTGAAGAAATTTGGAGTCTTTAGGGCATCTCATTTGGTTGGTTTTTAGGGCAGACATCTCCTAAGCAATTGAAGATGGTAGACAATTCTTTGTTCTAGAGAGAGTAGAAATTCATGATGTACAGAATTTGTTTCTGGTAATGGGTAAACTGCTCCATTTTCTATGTCTTATGTTTTTGTTTTAATGTTCTTTGACAATATGCATATCAAGGCTTTCAGAATGCTTCTATGATTTTTGTAGACATGATACAAATTCACTGATTTTCAGCATTTTATCATGCACCTATACTCTTTTTCTTTTATTCTTTTATTTATTTTTTGTATATGTAATCACATCTTTTCAGTCTATCAGGTTGGAGAATGTCATGGAATACAGTAAAGAAATTAATTCTCTACTGGGGAACCCAAAGCTGCCTCCTAGCTCAGGAATTGAAGACCCAAAAACAGTTTTAAAGGTGATTCAGCATAGATTTAAGTAGTAATAAATGCTTATATATATATATATATTTAGAGAGGGGTGGGGTTTGGTTGTCAGGGTTTGTTATCAACTAAATCCAAATTTAGTTATTTGTAGTAACACATCCTTGATTGTACTCTTATTATTTTCTAGGCATGGAATTTTCATGTGTCCAACCTAATAATTTTGCTTAATGCAGATTGTTGAGGAGCCGACCTCTTTGAAGGCTGCATGGGAATTGATGGAAATATTTTATGTTGACAAACAAGCACAAGCTTGGCTCCCAGAATGCCTTGTCGATTGGTTAGCAGTAATGATCTTTCTTATGATTCTAATTTTTTTTCCAAGAAAAACAATTTATTTCTATAGGGACCATTCTGTTTTTGTTTCCAATCAAATTGTTGATGCAGAATGTTCCACCCGGAAATAAACTATGATGAAAACACTACCTGCAGGGGTACGATAGCCTTCTTTCAGGAACAGAGTCAACTACAGTTCATTCAAAACTCGTGGATCTACAAAGAGAACTTTTCAATCAACAGGTTTGTCTGCTATCTGATATTCCTAGAATATTTTATTGCTTAACTAGTATACTGGATCTTGTTTTTAGGAGGCAGTGGCTTGTTAATAACATGGTGGAAACCTTGATTTTGTAGGTTGACAATCAAGAGAAAGAAAACTTTATGAATGAAGGAAAAACATATCTGATTCTACAATAATGTTACAGGAAGAGAATCAAACTGCAGCTGTTTACAACTATTGATTAGCTACATCTGTCTAACTTGGAATGATATAAAAGCTCGTCTTAAACCCTACTAAACAGGATCAAACAATTCGTTAGAGTAAAGTAATAAAAGGAGTAAACTTAAACAAAAAATAACTTGGGTTAAAGATAGGTAAATATAGGGGCTTTAGTTTGTCTATTTGAACCAGAGTTCTGCCCATTGGTCTTGGCATAACCTAGTCCAAAAAATCAAAATGGAATAAGGGAGAAGGCAATCCTTGAAGGGGACCTAAAATGAGAGGAATATAGCTCTCCCATGTTATTTCTACAGCTCCTGGCTATGTGGTCTTCTTCTTGACTTGGATCTGGCCATCATCTCCATGTAAGTGACAGCAATCTCTCCTACATCACTGACTTGAATAATTCAGTCATTGGGCTTGGTGGCCTTCATGTTGCAGACCCTTAGTGATGTTGTAAATTTCTTTTATGTAACATTGTAATTTAAAAATGTTACATGCTACAAATCCAGCTGCTTGCTCGACCTAACAAGTTATTATGTGAGAGCTAGCAACTTATTCTGTCTAGCAACTGTTCTTCTTAATCCTTTTTCTTTAACAGGGGGAGTGAATATTCTATTTTTAAGCTGGAATTACTTCTTCATTTTGCTATAACTTTTCTTCTGCCAGAAAATTTGTTTCTTACCAATTCCCCAAGCTCTTTGTGTACTGTCAAAGATGATCCTTAGTTTTAATTGATTTCTGTTTTTCTCTTTAAAACTTGTTACTTTTACCAGCTTGCTAATATTTAGTGCATTGGTCACTAATGTAGACTGTCCTCATATAGGCCATGTCCATAGCTTTGTTGAACTTTACAGTACAAAGAACTGAGGGTGTCCTACTTTCCTATGCAGGCCACAGAGGATAATCCGAAATATTGGGAGGGAATATCATCAGCCCTTGCAGTTGGTTGGCTTGAGATTGTGGTAAGGTGTTTTTGTGGGCCTATATTTCTTCAAAATGGTCTGTTGTTACTCTGAACAGTGGAAAAAACAAAACAGCTATTGTTTATGGCATGCTTGGAGGAAAAATGATTGATGATGTTCCTTTTTTCAGGTGAAATTACTAAGATTGCATGGATCATATCAACTGGATCAGCTTGGAAATCGTGAGGTTTGTCATATATCTATTCAATTTAGATGAACACACTTTGCATGGTTTCATGGTTTGGTTTGGTTTATAAGCCTGTTGGCTATTGCACCGGAATAGGGTTATATATCATCTTATGGAGATATTGTTGGAGTGGATTTTTTATGCTTAATGATAAGATATTTAGGAATTTCGGAGGGCATTGAAGATGCTTTACCTGGGTAACTCTGTAGTCTGTAGACCCAGTTGTCAATGTATGGTCTTGGCTTACTTTTTTTTTTTTTTTTCCCTGGTAAAGTCTTGCCTATTATTAGTCTTGTCTTTTTTTGGGTAATTACAATTATTTAGCTTTTCACTTGCAACATCAAGGTGGAATTTGAAATGGGAGAGAATAGTTTCTTGAGTTCTTCGATCCCTATAACCAATTAGCCATGCCTTTTCCTTTTAGGGTTGTGCAATAACTATGAAGCTGCACATAACAAACTGGGAGTGCCAAATTGAGACAAGCTTGAGAAAAATCATATCCGAGTTACAGATATCTATATAAAAATAACTGCTTTTTATACCCTTATTTCATTTATCTTCTGAGTATTAGGACACATCAACATTTGCATCGATCTACAAAAACATTCACATAATTTTTCAATCTAACCTGCCATTTGTTAATGTTCAGGTAGCTTTTGATAACCATGCCTAGACTTTTTTAAATATGTAAATATTTTTGAGTTGACCTTTTCTGAAGACAACTGATGGGATCTTATACATCTTGTTAATTGATTGTATTTGGGACAGGCAGAGAATGGATTGGTAGAGGCCATTGCTATTCTTGTCTCTAAAATGCCACGTATGCGTCCTGAATTGCGGGATGGAAGTTTAGGTGAATGCTACAAAACAAAGCCTGATTTTGTGAAGGTATTTGTTGAATAATCCTTCTCCTTTCTCTCCCCTCCCTTGCCATATTCCTTTATTTTTCTGGTTCATGGTGTTTTTGTATTTGATTGCCTAGGCATGGGAAAGATGGCGAGGACAAATAACCAAACTAGACTGCAGTGGCTTTTGGGTGAACTGTGATCACCACCTGACCAGGGAGGGATTAAAGAATATGATACAAATCATGCTAGGAAATGCTAGTTATCTTAATGCTGCAACTGGCCACTGGATGGAGTTGTTCATATCCCACTTACTCTATGTCAGGCCATTCAGCATGGTCAGTTCCTATTGACATCCACTCTTGTTTTGGGCTTTTCTTCCCCTCACACACCCATGCACACACGTGCATGTGTGTACACCCCCCTCTTTTATCTTGCCATTCTATATGCAAATTATTTTTTAATATCTTATCAGGGTTTAGAGGGCATGTACTATTTAGCTCAGAAGTGCATGCAGTCCAGAAAAATGTCCAAAACTCATAGCTTGATGGGGCTCTTCCTTGGAATTCTTGGAGAGAATACTGAGGTGAGGAATGGACTGTGCTCACTGTTAGTGTATAATCCACTTTTATTTGGCTTCTTCTGATATTGTATCTTTTCTTTTCTTTACTGTTTAGGTCGTTCTAGCTGAATGCTCAAGAGCATTTGGTCCTTGGTGAGCTCTTTAACCCTTTCTTTCTTATTTTTGTGTTTAATGTCCTTTATTTGGTGTAACCATGGAAATCACTTACTAAAGACTCTGTTATAGATTACTCTTTATTTATTCGTTTGGCCTTACATTCAACTTTATGTTTTGCATTGTGATAGGATGGTTGCACATTCCATAGAGTTATTGACGGCTGGGAACAATCAAGCAGAAATCCTTCTCCATGAAGAGCGCTATAATTTGGGAGGAATTAGTATGGAGGAGCTCTATCGCCTTGTCTATGCTCAAGTTCTATCTTCTCATGCATTAACTTCGCAAGTGAGTATTAATCACTTGAATAAGGATTGATTTTCTGTTTCATATCCCTTGTTATGTTGTTGGATGGCCTCAATGTAGGATTGGGCGCCTAAACCACCTATCTATTCCATGTCCATGACATCCAAACATTTCACATACTATAAATTCAGTAACTTGTAGAATTCTTCCTTGAGTTGTTATGCATCCATTTTACTTGTTAATGGCAGTGAATGAACAAGAGATCAATAAACCAGTACAACAATGGCAGTAAAACGAAAATGAACTTGAAGTTGATCCACCTGGCTTCTCACTGTAGGGTGTCAGTAGGATCAAACACCAATCCCTTTCCATGATCACACACAATGCGTTTCTTGATTAAACACAAGAGATCTTTAATGAAGAAGAAGCAAGCAAAACTTTTCATTAATCAATTTTCGTGTACAATGCTAGGCCCCATTACAAACTTATATAAAAGACTAAAAAATACTTAAACATTGAAAAGGAAAGACCTATCCAATCCTTAATTAATAAAATAACCTAAAATGACTAGGAAACTAAAATAATAAAGGAAACTAACTCGAAACATAGTCAAACTTTGAGCCCTAACATGCCTATACTTATGTTTGATGTGGACTCATGACAATTAAATAAATAATTAAAGACAGCTTAATTGAATCAACAAAGAACCGGTTCAATTAAACTATCCCAAAACAACTTAAAAATAAACTAAGTCCTAATAAAAGCAAATTCGTTTGCGGCCTTAATATTCATAGTTTAGGTCCATTAAAGTGGCCTATTGCATTGAAAACCCTATTGACCGAAGGCCCAACATGTATACAACCCAATCCCCCAGGCTTATATCTTAGCAAACAAGCCATTTTTGGTGATATATCTGCATCATCTTGTTTCCTAAGCTAGGTGGTGTTTTTTGCTTTTGCAAGTTTGTCCACCAAAGCATTGATTGATCTTGTGATCCAGCATGGCTGGATCTGGATCCGGATCCAGATCCAATCAAAGTCCAATTCACATATAGGGGATTTGATGAGGTGATGCAGTTGGGCGTGGGATGATTTGAGAATAATTAGTAAATTGATTTGTTTCCTTTAATTGTTAGTGTAGGGTGTGGTCAAGTTAGTAGAAAGATTGGATTGTTATTTCAGTTGCCAATTTAGGGTAGTTACCATTTTTAATTAGCTTTCAATGTTATGCTTTTATTTTTCTTTATATGTAATGGAGAAGAATTCAGATTTTGAAGAATTAAAACTTGATTGAGATTTGGATTGGGTTTTGTTTGAAACCAATGGCTACCGTAAGTTGTGTGAAGCTCCATCTCCTTCCCTGATCTCCTTCTCTCTTTTCCCTCTCTTATCTTCTTCTCCTCTCTATTCTTTATTGTAGTTACTGTTTACTCTTATCTGGTAATACTCTGTTTCTGGGCAATAGTTGCAGCTGTACTCAAGTGTTTCGTTCTCCTTTATGCGTCATCTGTTTGGGCTGAGATTTTGATTGAAGGCTTCCTTCTCCTGGGCAACTGAAACCCTAAAAGATAAGAGTTGGAGCTGCCCTCTGTTGAAGGTTTCGCACTGAAACAGAAACCTGCCTCCCTTTCTTCTGCCATGTACAATTTGACCAGATTAAATCTTTGTGCTTACCTGTAATTTTGGAAGCTCTTCAGTTGCATTCAAGAGGGCCTTGAGTTGAGATTTAAGCTCTAAAATGTTAACCTAATCTGGGTGCAGATGAAGGAGTTCTGCCCATCGTAGCAGGTATTGTTCTTCCGCCTCTCGTTTCCTTCAATCGGGAGGTTGAAGACAACTTGATGCAGATTGATAACCAAATAGACTTGTTTTTATTAGGAATGAGCCTAGGGTTGAGTTGTATATGTGTTGGGCCTTCAGTCCATGTGGTTTGGAGTGTAGTGGGCCACTTTTATGGGTCTAAAAGAGGGGCTCTAAGATTGAGTATGAGATTACTAGTTGGTTTCCTTTTTAGTTGGGTTTTGATGAGGTTAATTAGTTTCTAATTTCAGTATTTCTTATTTCCTAGTTTCTATTTTTAATTTTAGTAACTAGAAGACTTGCTTTTATTTAGTTTCCTATTTCAGTTTTGGAAACTAAAGTGAGTTTCTATTATTTGTAAACCCCCATCATTATTATAAATAAAGGAGAGGGCTCCCATTAAGCCCCACGATTTATTAATGAAAAAAAAAAGCTTGCTGCTATGTCTCTGCTGGGACTGTTGTGTGTTTGATCACAGTGGAAGGGAGTGGTGTTTGATCCATTCGGCTCCTTGCGGTGGGAAGCCCAGGATGATCTGATACAAGTATTTTCTTCTTCTTCAAGGTTATCTACAAGACTCTATTGCTGCCTTACTGCTACTGGTATTTAAATCAGTACTTGTTCTCAGTTCTGCCCTGAATTTTCTGAGTTAATTGTGCATCGGTCCCTAAATTTCCTAGAGCAAATCAGCCATCCCCCAGGGCTGTTCTTTGGGTCGAGTCTTCCTCTCATTAAGGACTCCCTTCGATCCAGTTGTGGTCCCCATCTGGGCTGTGGTCATCATGTTATCAGAAATCTCTCTTTTTTTTTGTCCTATCGTGACTTTACCAGGACAGAATCTGGTTCGATTGTTTGGACAGTCCTATTCTGTTTTCTGTTGTGTCTTATATTGATTTGGGTCTGTTAGCATCCTAATACTACTGCCGAATCATTCTTACTTGATCATTACTGATCTGTTCCAAGTCTTATTGGGTGTTGAGATCGATAGCTGCTGATTACTATATTTTCTGTTGGTCTGATTTTATTAGTTCTATATTGGCTGGTTCTGGTTGTTCTTTGATTAAAAGTTCTTGTAGTTGAGGCTTGGTTAGTTCACCTATCCTAGTCTACATTACAACCACTCCAATCTGGAGTGATTTGTCTTTTTATTTTTGATTCTTCTTTCCAAGATTTCCCTTTCCTATTCCCATTAACCACTACTGTCCTTATTTTTGCTCCTCCTTCCTAATTTACCCCTTTCACCTTATTTTCTAAGTTGAATTCCAAAGTAATTATGACACTGCCATCGTTTGCAAATTTCTGTTTATTTATAATTCTGTCATTCTGTTCTTGGGTTCAATTATTTGGTAATTGGGTGGGCCCCTAAGCGATCCGAGTCCGATTTTTGGAACCCGGATCCACATCATGAGGTCTGATTTGATCAGATCCAATGAAAAACTGATCTAATCTGGAGAGAGACTAGTTCCAGTTGGATCACATATTTGCATTCTAGATATTCTATTGAATCATGGAGCAGGTTGAATACGTCATATGCTAAACTTCTGAAGGATAGTATTGTGAACCTTATCACCTTTTTTTTTTCCTCACCTCTATCCGGTTCCCTTATTCCCTATTTGTCTTCCTTGTGGAGTCTTGGAAAATAGCGTAGCAACCCTGATCAGAGTTCCCTAATTCCCTATTTTTCTTCCTCGTGGAGTCTTGGGGTATAGGGTAGCAACCCTAATCAGAGGCAAGGACCAGGACCCCAGTATATTCAATATTCGTTCATCATCCTGGGAGTTGCAAACTTGTCTCTTAGATGGCAACTCTTGGCGGCTAGAATAGCTACTCTTCCTGGCAGGATCTTCTTCACTACACATTCTTTTTAGTATCTTTTTCCATTGGAAAAAGAAGGGAAAGCGATGAAAACAGTGAGATTTTTTAAGGAGTTTAAGAGTAAATCTCTAACGGTTTTGGAGAACTATTTTTATGTCTGTTTAAAGAGTGAGATATTGCTGAGATATGAATCTGCTTATTTGGTTTTGGGCATTGTGCAAATTTAGAATTGTTTATCTGATTTGAGACACCCAAAGGAAGGTATAAGCATTCCACCCATTGACTACCATAGTTCAGGCACTGAAAATTGAGTTTAAATCTGCCTCCATTGTTGGAGGAATCTAGCCCCTAAACCCTAGTTTCCCATGCTTCCTGGAGTATCTTATGTTTCTTCAATCTTTGATAATAGACTCTGGATATCCCACCAAGCTGATTGGATCTTCATTGTTTACGGAACGTAGATGTAGTCCCTATGGCCTGCTCTGGGTATACTGTTCCTTTTCCCCAAAGGCTCAATATATGTTTCAAAAGGGCATACTACCAGAACAACCTTTGTCATGGCAGTGGCATGTAGCTGCTTTTGGGAATTGTTTTGGCTTTGCACATTTGCTATCTAACTGAGAAATAAAGTAATACCGTAAGCGCACGGGTCATGTGTAGCTATGGGTCGATCACAGGGATGTGAGTTATATGGAAAATTCAATTCTAACATAGGCAGAATGTACTAACTAATGGGGTTGTCACAAATTAAAATAAACTAAACTAACAATGGTGAAAAATACAAGAATTAACGATGGAATTAGATTAAACATGCAATAATAAAGTTAACCTAAGATTTTGAATTAGATTGAATTAATGAACCTAAAATTATGCAAGCGCTAGAGAAGTGTGAAATTATGATATGGGGTGCACACAGGAAGTAGAATCCATCATGAGATTTAAGAACAATCTACAAGCAATCTAGCCCTATATCACATGCTTGAATAGGTCAATAGGAAATATGGATTTTTAAATCTAATATCTCCCATGATTTATTCAATACATACATAGCATTAGATTATAAGCAAGACCGTATTCGAAGTTGGAAATTACGCATACGAAAGGTAATCAATGGTCTACATAATTTTGGCTTTGCAATAGGGTTTTGGTTATATGGAATTAAGAAAATGGGCATCAATTGCTTCCAAGTTGCTCTTCATCTCATGGTTTCATCCAATTCCTAAGTTGCAAGATTTAGTTAACCATGGGGATGAGGAAAGATGAAGAACAACTAGAAAATGGACAAGACATTATATGAAATTAAAAAGAAATTAAAAAGAAAATAAAAAGAAGTCCTTTACTGAATATGTACTGCAAAATCCAAGCTTAAGAACTTCAAACTTCAAACTTCAACTTCAACTTCAACTTCAATCTTTGCTTACAACTGAAGAGAAAAGAAAAAGCTAATTAAAAAAAAGCTTTCTCAAAATTGTGCTTCTCAAGTTATGAATTAGGTTCCTATATATAGGTTAAGGAGAGTGTGTTAGAAGTTGTTTAGGAATGGGAGAGATACTTGTAAGATAAGGAAGTGGAGAGTTAGAAACCAAGTAGGAAAGACAAAGATACTTGTAAAAGAAAGAGGGAGAGGAAGAATGAAACCAAGAGGCAATAGGATTTGGAATAGAGAGTTACGTATAGGAGAGAGCAGAGAGATAATATAGTTAATTTTTAAAAATTCTGAAATTCAACTTAAATTCCAACTTAGCCCAAAACGGTTTTTTGGCTATATTTCTCCATCCTGACCCCGGATTGATTCGAACCGAGAATTAAAGATGTATCATTTTAAATTACAAACGCAATGAGCCCAATATCCAATATGTTCCGGCGAACTCCTCTTCTTCCAAAATTACCATTATGCCCCTACACTGGTGCAAGTCCTCTTGTGTCCGATTCTTCTTTGTTACTCAATCTCTTGGTCAAACTTCTAAATTGAAGTGAAATTCCTCCTTTGCTCTTGATTGCTTTAATGAAACTTCTTCCCATCTTGCCCTTGATCACATGTGAATCGATCCATCGGTAAACCGGTGTCTAGATTGCATTGGATCCTCCCATTTAGCATCTTTTATGCGCATGATCCTATAACCTGCAAATGTGAGAAAATCACATTATGTAGTCACTTAAAACGGTCATGGATGTATAAAATACAGTCTAATCATTATCTATGCTTGCGATTTTTGTTTCTTTGAAATTGTTTAGTTAATAACTTTATCTTTTGCTCACAGTTAGCGTGTACCATGAGAATCTCCGTCAAGTCATATATCTAATGTAGACAACTGTTGCTTTTTGTTTTTTTGTTTTTCCCCATTTTTTTTTTTTTCTTTTGGTTTTTCTTTACATGCCTACTAATATCCAGGTTATATGAAGAAACTAATTGGCTGATTTGGCTTCAAATGTTCAGATTGCTCCAATTTATTTGGGGTCATGCAGAAAGCAGGGAATGGATTTGTTGGAGATTTTATTGTATAAGCAATCTGTGCAACATAATCAGATGCTTCTTAAGGTTTCTTTACTCATAAAGTGGTCTTTTGATTTAATCTTTGGTTTTTTTATGCATAAAAAGGAATCTCTTGTATCTTTAGCTCTGTTTGATTCTATGTTTTTCACTGCAACGAAAATCCTGCATCTCAAAACAGAATCTGGAAATTTGCCGGTTATATGGACTTGACAGCATCAGTTCAGGCATTATGAAGGTATTTCAAATGTTGTTAGCACTTGTTCATTGCCAATGCCTCGTACTAGGTAGATTGCAAGATTTTTTTTTTTTTGTTTCAACAGCGGTGACTGACACTAATTGTAAAGAAAATTATCTTTTCAAAGTTGAAGTGTAAATATTGCATGAACTTAATTTTTCTGTACTCTTGTTCACATTGCTTTTCTTTATTGGACAGATTGCTGGAATATACCACTGGAAGCATGGAAGGAAAGGGTGTGGGGTCTTCTGGCTACAACAAGCTCGGGATGAATTCCGGCTTAATAGAATTGCTCGACAGTTGTTTGATTTTGTGGGGAAGTCAATATCTGATGAAAGTTTCAAGGTACTTCTTTCATGTTTTAATCAACTGAGTTGAGGGCAGTAAATTCTATCAACAACATTCTAAAGATCGTGTATCTTGATATTAGGATTTGATTTTAGTCCTTTGGTTTTTCTTTCATGACAGCGATGGGAAGGCTTGATTGAATTGTTGGGTTCTGAAACAAGAACTGCAGGCGGTCTTGAGTTTCTGCACAAGTAAATATCCTGCCATCCTTAAAGTTGTGTCCACTGAAGGGAAGATTCAAAAAATGCTTCCTCATCCTTGCCATCTGTACCCTCCATTTGTCTCTGACATTTGTGATCTTGATTTGCAACAGATATAGAGATTTCAAGAAGTCCCTTCACCAGACTCAAGGTGGAAAAGTTACTGATGCTGCTCGACAAGCAGTAGATTCGCTTATGCAGGTATTTTTATGGAAGCTTTTCTTTATACTAATCAAACTACCATTGTAGAAATAATTGGTGATCAAGAGGGGCCTATTTACCTTAAAAATGCACTTTTTGCACGTTGACTGGCTGCTGGAATATCTAAACATTAACTGTGCTTGTCAGAGTTATTATCACCAACTGTTAGTGATTGTAATTGCGTCACAGGCTCGAGGATATTAGGATTCTTGAGTGAGCAGGGGGAGGGAGATAGTAAATGAGTCACCCAAAGAGTTAATATTTCCAGTCTGATGTAGCATATGTTGCTTGCTTCATTTGTTGGAAATGATCCATGTAGCTGGTCCCATTTAGCTGAGATTTTTCTATCCTACTGAACTGTCCCACTATCCTTTTACTTTCATTTCTCATGTTCTATTCTGACCCATGGTATAAAGTATCTCCGATATCGATACCAATACCGATACGATACCCTCCAATACGCATTTTAAATTTAGCCTACCGATATGGTGACCGATACCGATACTTTAATCCTTGATCTTTAGCATATCTTATCATATCTCCAATACAATACGATACCCTCCGATATATATCTTAAATTTAACCGACCGATACGACAACCGATACCGATACTTTAATCCTTATTATTTATCTGACCTCAGATTTCCATTTTTTGTTTTGCTACAGATCCATGTACCCAACTCCATTTAGTTGGAATAAGGCTGAATTTTTTTTTTTTGTCTTCTTCTTAACCGAGTTTTATGATTACCATAAGGCTGAGCCCTTCTTCTATACACATAGAGTGTTCAGATCAAGGGTGCAACCCAGGCTGAATTTGGGCTTAAATCAGACCAAACTGAGCTGAGCTAGGCCGGGCTGTGCTTGGGCTTATTTGGTTTGAAATTTATAAATTCTTGGAGCCAAGCCCATCTGACTAGCACTCCTAGGTCAGATAATTGGTCTTTGAACGACTGTTGTATGGCTCTTCAGACCTAGGAAAGTTAGGATGGCTCTTCAGACCTAGGAAAGTTAGGAAATTTATAGAATCCCATATTCTCATCACTTAATGAAATTCTTGGGGTTTTGATGAGTTTACTTATTACAAGGAAGAAGTCCATTGATCAATTAGTCTCCATTTTGAGTTGATTAAACTTTTGAAGGTTTTTCCTTGTTGAGATTTTAGGCTGAGAGATTTGACTGATGAAGACACTTGTTGGTTTTTTATTTTTTGCTTTGCAGCTTATGAAAAACCCTTCCACTCCACAGCGTTTCTGGTTGCCTCTTCTGCATGATTCGGTGAGTGATGAGAATAATTTTCTATGTTAACATTTGATAAATCTGTGTCAGTGATTGCATAATATATATATATATATATATATAGTTTTTAAAGGGTAGTTATCCATGTAACAATGGAAGGTGATGTTTATGAAAATCAGAAGATAAATAGGAATCTTCAATTTTAATAGTTTTTTAAATCTGAACTGCCGGTTCACACTCAAAGTTGGGAGAGTGCACAGTAATGCCAAGAGTAACAGTACACATGCATGGGCTTACACGGGATATGTGCTCATACAACTGGGGGTATTTGATTGAATTAGACTAAGAAAATTGACACGTGGTTAATCTAGACCATGTCCTCCCTATCCAATGGTAAGAATGGACATATCATCTGTCCATGTGCCAGAATAGATGTCATTGGCCGACAGCATGGCATCGTTGTGATTTGAATATATATTATATGTCAGTAAGGTTTTCTATTTGAAGCACCTAATTTTTTTGCTAGGTTGGTGCTCCTTTTTTCAGCCACATGGTAGGATAATATGGGCTGATCAAGAGCATCTCAGGTAGAGGACCAGATAGACAATTGGCCATAATCTTGGTCCTTCCACTGACATCAACTCTAGGGTCCACCTGTAATGAACCTTCCCCTTCTTGACAACAGCCATAATGGAAAATGACTCAATTTGTGACTCTTGCACGTTCCATTGGATTCTTTCTGCTTCATACACACACAAACACATTTTGCAGTTTATTAATTATATAATTTATGTTTGCAGTTGAAGTTGATCAGTTGGCCAGGGCGTCCTTTGCTGAATGTTGCCCAGACTCATACCTTGTTGAACAAACTGCAAGAGTTGTCTTTCGCAAGGTTGCAGCCAGACTTCTCCGAAGTTGACTTGCCTCCTCATGCCCTTAGCTCTGTCAGACTAGCACTTGCCACAAATCTTGGCCGTGCATTCCTGGAGGAGTGATGATCTCCAAACTTTTGTAATATAAAGATAATGACATTGGTACCAATTGTATGTATATACTGATGGTATATCTCTATTGCTTCCATTTCTCTTCCTTTTCCATCCACATTTGGAAAATTTTCTCATATCTTGGCCTCTTATTTTCAGGAAGGTTAAAATATCATTTCGTTTATCAGAATGATGCTGATCTGAAATATCAGTGGATCGACTGAGTGGAACCAAGTAACTAGGGACTACAGAGTTGAGGTTCCAAGTCTTGTTTGATTTTCCTGGGTATCTTGGCAAATTTGAGTTTGTCCAGGCCTGATTAGTTAAGCTTTGTAATGTGAGGTTGTACTTGATGAGAAGGATAATAATCAGTTAATGATGGATATGTAATTTAGTGACTCTTATGGTAATCGTTTTATGTTTGCCATAGTGATTTGGATGTACATTTGTCAAGGCTGTGTTTTGTTTTTGTTTTTGTTTTTGTCTTTGCTTTTGTTTTGTTTAGTTTAGTTTTGTTTTGTTTTTTGTTTTTTTGTTTTTTTGTTTTTTTTTTGTTTTTTTTGTTTTTTTGTTTTTTTGTTTTTTCTGGTTAGTGTTTGATAAATGCCTCTTAATCTTTTTGACAAAGCGTCTAGTAATAAGGATATGTTTTCCTCTCATCTCTTCTTTTTCGGTCATTTCCTGATAATACAGATCAAAGTAACTTTCCAATGGTTTCCTCTCGGGCTTTCTCTCAATTCTTACTTAAGTATCAGAAGCATCTGAATCTATTAAGACAAAACCATTATTATTAACTATATTTGCCACGTGGTATTTGGATTAGGGTTGAAGGTTTCCTGGATCAGCAGGTGAAGGGAAAAAGAATTAGATCCAATGTATCAGGTGAAGGTTTCCCATGTATTGAGATGTGTGTTTGAGGTGTTTCCAGCATTTGGATCATTAATTGGGCTTCTTATTAATTGGAGAGGAGTTGTATCTCAGACATTACGACCCTAGGATAGTGGCTGAACCTTCAGCCACCGGTGTAGGAAAACTTTTATTGTAATCGGACTTAGATCAGATTATGATGAGATTGATGAATGTCTGGATTGGTCAGTTTTTTTATTAGATCACTACTTAATGTAGCGGTTCCAACCCTTAATAGGAACTCGGGATTGGAGCGAACCTGGCTGAAACCAAGTCAACTCAACCATATCAGTCCATTAATGGTATCAAGAGGATCAGTCCCGGCTGAACCCAAGTTAATGCGACTGGGCCGATCCTTCTGATATGATTCCAATGCCGATACGCTTACTCCTTTGAATAGTCATCTTTTAATTGGATCATATTGCCTTTTTTCTTATATGGATGCTTTTGACAACGTTAACTATTTAATTTTGCTTGTCCAATGTAAAATAGAGCAACACAATAACAACTCATTAATCACCCACCTTCTATTCTCACATTGAACATTTAACCATGAATACTCATATATTTATTATATGTGTACTTCACTTATGAACTATTTTGGATTTTGGGTGGTTCTCTTCCTCCCCTTTTTGTGGCTTTGTGTGCTCTAATATGTTGTATTATTAACCCCTTCCCCCCACCTAAAAGAAAAAAAAGAGGAGATTATAGACTTATAGTGGCTTATACTTGTCTTTGAATGTATAACGCTCCAGTTACAAAGCAAATGGAAAAAGAAATCCGGTAGATACCATATTTATAGAGATAAGAGAGATTATGTCTGTTTTAATTCTCTAAATGTCCAAACTTGTATTTGCCTTTTGTATTAGTAACCTACCTCTGATCTTCATAATTTCAGTGAACAGGATATATAGGGATTACATATACGTTGGGATTGAATTATGGGTTAAGTTCCCCCCGACATCAGGGTTGTGATCCCTCTCGTCGTTTCTTGGGAAATAGTTTCTTCTTTATTTGTATACACTCCCTCTCTTCCAAAGGTTATGCTTATGTCTTCATTTTTATGTACGACATGAAGGGTATAGGAAAACATGATGTTTCGAGTCACCACATAAGATTAAGGGCCTAGAACCCTAATGGTGAGCCCAATATCAATCGAAGGATCGAGCTCGAGTGAGGGGGTTTGATTTCGATGGAAGTATTGAACCCCCAAGTTTGACTTCATATTTGATATGTTCTAGAGATGTGGGTTTGTGTTTGGTTACAAGAGTGGGAAAGTGTTAGGCACCCATATCAACCGAAAATTCTAGTCTTTCTTCCAGATGTTTGATTTTGAATATTCCCCCCCGAGAATTTGGATAGCCTCAGTCCAATATGCTTGCTATGTGTACTTGAACAACAATATGATAAGAATAGATATGTATGCAATGATGATAGAGTAATTTTATCTACATAAAATGACAATTATTTCCAATTTATGGAAATTTGGGTGGCATAATGATTATACTAGTTCTATATCTTTTTTTTTTTTTTTTTTGTACAAACAAAATTTACTGATAAGCATGTGTACAACCAATGGCATCAAACAAGCATAGTTCGTGAAGCCAAGGAGTGGTAAGTGGCCAATCTGTCATATACACGATAGACGGGGCTTTTCTAGCAAGGGTATCAGCAACATGGTTCGTAACCCTTAAAACGTAATGAAATGAAACAGATACAAATGAATTAGATAAGAGGTGTACATCAGATAGAGCTGCTACTGAGTCAAGTGGAGGTACTCAGCCTTGGTCATTGATGAAGTTGATAGCCTCCAAATTATCACTTTCAACTTGGAGATGAGAGTAACCAACATGTAAAGCTTGAGAAAGAGCCCATCTTATTGCTAGGATCTCACCTTGAAGAATTGATGCAAAGCAGTGTGCAACGGAAAGTGCTTTTTGTTGATGACCCAAGTGATTCCAATAGATAATCCCCAACCCACGTTTTGATTTTCCACTAGATAAAGCAACATCACAATTTACCCTTATATAACCCAAAGATGGGTTCATCCATCTCACCATGGAGGGAGCTCCATTTGGAGTGGAGGAAGGATGCATCCTTGGGGAAATAGTTGTCAAATGATACTCAGTGTATGTTTTTTCTGCTACAGTAATCGCCTCTTGTGGAGACCAAATCTTGCCATTAAAGACAAAATCATTCCTCGCGCGCCACAGATACCAACAAATGAATGAAGCATGAGAGAGTAAATCAATTGCTAGCCTCTTATCTTGCTTCACCAAAACCTCCCAACTATTTAACTAGCTTGTTAACTTTGGAACCTGATCCTGTGGTGGGATGTATGACAGTGAACTTCCAAACCAAACTGCCTTTGCAAAAGGACAGTCAAGTAGCAAATGATCTGTTGTCTCGCTAGGAACTCCACATCTTCTACAAGTTGGGTCTATTGGAACTCGTTGTGAGAGAAGACCTCCCCCCGAAGCAAGACCTTCATTGCAAGCTCTCCATATGAAGGATTTTATTTTTGGGAGAGTTTTGATGGACCAAATGTGCTTCCATACGGATTCGGGAACTTGTTCCCAATGGTGTGTTGGCGAAGTAGAAGCTCCCAAAGCAGCCTTAGCATCATTTAAATTCAGCAAAAGTTGATAAGCTGATTTTACAGTAAAAGTTCCATCATTTGAGGCCCTCCAAACCTGGGTATTAGCTCTTGTAAAAAGACTGAGGCTAATACTTAAGATTGCCTCAATATCAGTTGGGTGAAAGAACTGATTTAATAAATCTTACCTCCATCTTCTATTACCCTGATCTATAAGATCAGAGACCAACGTGAGTAAACAACCTGTAGGTCTAGCAAGTTGGATCTTGAATTGAGGTAGGGAAGGTACCCAGTTGTCCGCCCATATGTCGACCATAGTGCCATGACTAATATGCCATATCAGCCTTGCCTTGAGTGTGTTTCTCCCTTCCATCAAACCTCTCCATCCCCATGATGGTTTGCTTCCCAATCTAGCATGGAGAAAGTCACTTGAAGGAAAATAAATTGATTTAATGAATTTAGGCCATAATGACTCGGGTGAGGACCATAGACGCCAAGTTGCTTTTGCTAGCAGTGCTTGATTTTGAATCTTAGTGTCCTTAAAGCCCAACCCTCCATGGTATTTTGAGCAGCACAATCTGGACCATGATATCCTATGGATCTTACCACCTGTCTCTGATTCCCCCCAAAAGAAATTGGAAATGCTTTCCAAATAGAGTCATGATATGAAACCGGTAGCTTAAAATGTGATCCTGCAAAGTTTGACATAAGGGATATAGCTGCCTTTAAGAGTACCTCTTTGCCAGCATGAGACAACAAATTCTTCTTCCAAACTTGCAATTTGTTGAGGGATTTCTCCTTCACTTCTTTAAATAAGATCTTTTTAGAAATACCAAAATCTGTTGGCAATCCTAAGTATTTTAAAGGCCCGTCACCATAAAGTACTTTTAGGACACGGGAAAACCACCTCTTAAATTTCACATGTGTATTCGGGCTGAATGTGAGGTTGGACTTCTGCAGATTAATAGACTGACCCATTGCCTTACAATATAAATCAAGACATGATTTAAGGGTTGAAATTTCTTGGAGTTGTACCTTAGAGAATAGGAGGCAGTCATCGGCAAACAAGAGATGGGTAATGGTGGGTCCTCTATGTCGAACCTTGACACCGTGTAATGATCCTGCATCTTCTGCTTTCTTGATAATAGCCGTTAGTGCTTGAGAACATAAAATAAAAATAGCTGGTGAGATTGGATCTCCTTGATGAATTCCACGAGTAAGAGTGATTGACCCCTTGATACACCCATTTATAAGTAGATTATAAGAAACCATCTGAATGCAGGCCATAACACAAGTCACCCAATAATTATTGAAACCTAGCTTCGATATCATAGCCTCAATAAATCCCCATTTCAGCCGATTGTATGCTTTACGGATATCCAGCTTCAATGCTAAAAACTTGTCTTTACCCTTTTTTTGCTTCTTGATGTAATGGAAAATCTCATGCGCCACCATAATATTATTCTGAAATGAGTTGAGTAGGGATAATGGCCGACTGTGTTGGTGACACAATACAATGCAAAGCTCCATGAAGTCGATCAGCTATCAGCTTTGTGATGACCTTGAAAATCACATTGCAAAGGCTTATGGGGCGGAATTGATCTACAGATTCAGGGTTGCTCACCTTTGGAATAAGGCAAATAAGAGTACGATTGAGCTCCAATGGTATATGACCTGTTATGAAAAAATCAGCAACATAGGCATATAGATCATCTTTTACAAAGTCCCAATGGCATTGGAAGAATATAGGTGGCAACCCATCCAGTCCTGGGGACTTGAGGGGTGCCATAGCAAATAAGGCCAATCGAACCTCATCCATTGTGGGAGCTTTACATAATGAAGCATTAATATCATCTGTGACTATAGGTTGGATTGCATCTAATACTTGAGAGAAAGTTATTATCAATAGTCTTAGAAGAGTAAAACTTAAAAAAGTAATTATAGAGAGTATCAACAACTTCTGATGTTGTAGAGCTCCATTGTCCTAAAGGCAACTTCAATTTTAATATCTTGTTCTTATGATGACATTGTATTGTAGAAACATGAAAGAAAGCTGTGTTTCTATCCCCTCCTTGCAACCATGCAATTCGAGATTTTTGCCTCCACAACTCCTCTTCCTTTTTTAGCTTTGCATCAAGGAGCTTTTGAACCTCGGACTATCGCTGTTGAGAAAACAGAGAAGAAGGAAGTCTTTGGATATGCTCTAGCTCGGCCTTAAGATTCTTAATGTTTTCAAATATATTACCAAAGACTTCCCGATTCCACTTGTTGAAAACATATTGACAATGTTGTATGTTCTACATCACCCTCTGTACTGACGATCCTAGAGGTGAAATGGACCAACCTTTTAGAGCAGTATTTTGCAATCATCATGATACAGCCACATCGATTCAAATCTGAATAGTTCGATATCACCTGCAATAATAAGAGGTTAGCTTAAAAATAACACATGGAATGATATGAATTACATTTATACCCCCCATATGCAATAATAGAAATTAACCCTAATTTTATGATCACATGAATAAAGGATAAAAGTTACATTTATAAACCCCACATGCAATAATAGGAATTAACCATAATTTTATGAAAATTCGAGCAGTATAATGGTTGTAAAGTGCTGTTTTTTGCATGCCAATGTGGATAGGATAACGTCTGTGTGGGGCTATATAACATGTTGATGTGAACAACATAATGGCTATACCAGACTACATTACGTGCTAAATAATTGAAATAGTGAACTTTAAGTAGTACAATTGTAATTGATAACTCCCTCGACTTAGGGGGGAAGACTCGCTTTTTTCTCGCACTTCTAGAGGAAACAGGCTTTTCTCAAAGATATTATTGGCTTGCTAGGGTTTGTAGAATTTCTAGGAATTTTTCTGGATTATTTTGGATTTTTTGGGGAAAATCAAAGTTTCAGTAGTATTTCAACGGAATTTGCAGTCTCCTATAGATAGGGATTTATGTAGAGTTTTGGGGCATTTCTAAAAATTCTAAAAATAGGGTTTTTTCAGATTTTTGTTTTAATTACAAAAAGGAGGGCCTATTTATAGAAAAACCAAAGTGATGGCATTTCTGTAAATAAAAGTGGTCCAAGCTTAGATAGATCGGCCTAGGCTTAGGCATGTCGGAAAAGGGGGGGCACCTCCTATCAGTACAATTGAAATTGACAGAATCTTCTCGACTGGTACTATCCAATAATTTGGGAATTGAGCTCTTTTATGGCTCAGAAATCCACAATAATCAAGAAATGGAGAATTTGCTCCATTTCAGCAAAATTTTGGGATTCTTGGGAATGATGGCAACCACCTCTGGTCACCCCCGCACTATTGGCTATCACTTATAGTGACAAATGGTCAATTATTGGCGCGCCTCATTCAATACCCAAGTATTAGGGTTCGGCTTGGTTTGAAAAAGGTATCAGGGTTTTGTCAGGAAAACAGAATCCTTCTCGAGAGCAAGTGCACTAACTTCGTCTTTGCCCACCGTATATCATCATTTTCAAAGGAGAAAAAAATTGGGGGTCTACATCCTTTCTCGTAAATCATCATCATCAGGAGGGACAAAATTAGGTATCTACACTATCCCCACTTAAGAGACTATTTCTCAACAACAATCGATGCGATCTCTCACTAAAAAAATCTAAACTCACCTAAAAGAGATGAGAAACATAAGAAAATAATAACTCAGATTTACTGTTTTCTGAATTTGGAGACGATTTCTAGCTAGAGTCGCTAGATTGGAGCACAAAGGAGTAGAAGGTGAAGATAGAGTTAGGCTTTCGCAGGAGATGAAGGAGAGGACAATGGGATGGAGAAAAAAAAGGTGGGGGGGGGGATTCAGAGAAAAAAATAGCAGGAATGAGATTTTCTTTCATTTTTATGCTTTCTCATTAACAAATCCCTACTTGTGGTAAGAAAAACGCCTCCGTACATTTTTACTTTTGTATGAAACCCTTTAGAGGCGGCAAATAACCGACTACTGTAGTACAAACATTAGGAGGAACTAAAACTTCCCCTATTGTGTATTTAGTACCTTTAGAACCTGTGTTTTGCTTATATACATCAACCTCCCCTGTGTTTTCAGAAATTACACCAACCTCCCCTGTAGTATGTTAAAAACTACAAATAAGCTCACTCGTTAACTTTTAACCATTTAGGTTGTAAAATACTATTATAATACCCATATTACCCTTCATTACTATAATTTTACCGCTCTACCCTGATATACATCTTGCCCAAACTTCAAGTTGATTTAGTGAGAAACTCATCCCTGCACGTATCTCCTTCTCCTTGGCGAGCCGCTGACCGGAGAAGTAAGCAAGAAGAAGAAGAAGAAGAAGATGATGATGAAGAAGAGAGGGCATTGTTGGTGTATGATGTCTTGTATTCCGTCGTAGTTTAATCCAGAGAGTACTGGATCTTCAGATATTTGAGCAAGACTAAAGATATAGGTGTTATGTTCAGTGGTAAGGGAAGTTCTACAGAATTGGCAGGTTATGTTGATTCTGACTATGCTAGTGATTTAGATAAGAGGAGGTCTACTACAGGGTATGTGTTTACATTGGCTGGTGGACCTATATCATGGAGGGCGATGCTTCAATCTACAATTGCATTGTCCACTACAGAGGCAGAGTACATGGTAGCAGTTGAGGCTGCCAAGGAAGGAGTCTGGTTGGCTGGACTGGTTCATGAGTTGGGGTTGGAGCAAGGAGGTACAGTGTTACATTGTGACAGTCAGAGTGCCATACATCTTGCAAAGAATCAGGTGCTTCATGCAAGGACAAAGCATATTGATGTGAGATTTCACAAGATCAGGGAGCTTGTGTCAGAAGGCAGTATTCACTTGAGAAAAATTCATACAGATCTCAATCCTGCAGATATGTTTATAAAGCCAGTTACTACAGAGAAGTTCGAGTCTTGTTTGGACTTGATTAATATTACTCATTGTTGAAGATGAGGGACGCACCAAACAGGTGCAGGTTTGTACCTCTAATGAGGTACAATGATGAAGACATCTACAAGTTATCTTTACAGGAGGCTCGACAGAATTCAAGCCAAGGTGGAGATTGTTGGTGTATGATGTCTTGTATTCCGTCGCAGTTTAATCCAGAGAGTACTGGTGCAGCACCTAGACAGCCAGGACGGCGGTCCGCTAGCCGGTTAGCGGGCCGTGGGGGTTGCAAGGGGGGCAGGAGGCCCCCCTGCATAGCAGGGGGTGTAGGGGGGCACAGCCCCCCGCTCGAATTTTTTATTTGAGGGCAATTGTAGTTTAATCCGGATTAAGGTGGCAATTGTAGTTTAATCCGGATTAGGGTTTTTTTCGCTATATATTTGTAGCGAGGGTTTCTTTCTCTGTAATGCAAGCAATACTGAGAGGTGTGAGGACGAGCGCTGTAACCTTATTCTCCATTGATAGTGAAGCAGTATCTCATCTCACCGGGGACGTAGGCAACCTTGCCGAACCTTGTAAAGTCCATGTGCATTGTATGTTTTGTTTTTCCATTATCTTCTACATCGTTTTAGGGTTGCGAAAAAAGGTGGGGGGGATTCAGAGAAAAAAATAGTGGAAATGAGATTTTCTTTCATTTTTATGCTTTCTCATTAACAAATCCCTACTTGTGGAAAGAAAAATGCCTCCGTACATTTTTACTTTTGTATGAAACCCTTTAGAGGCGGCAAATAACAGTACAAACATTAGGAGGAACTAAAACTTCCCCTATTGTGTATTTAGTACCTTTAGAACCTGTGTTTTGCTTATATACATCCCCCTCCCCTGTGTTTTCAGAACTTACACCAACCTCCCCCTTCCCTGTAGTATGTTAAAAACTACAAATAAGCTCACTCGTTAACTTTTAACCATTTAGTTTGTAAATACTATTATTATACCCATATTACCCTTCATTACTATAATTTTACTCCTCTACCCTGATATACATCTTGCCCAAACTTCAAGTTGATTTAGTGAGAAACTCATCCCTGCACGTATCTCCTCCTCCTTGGCGAGCCGCTGACCAGAGAAGTAACCAAGAAGAAGAAGAAGAAGATGATGAAGAAGAGAGGGCATCACTCACCGGAGCCGCTCAAGATGACAACATCAAGGAAGAAGAAAACAATATAATTAACAGGTTCATTCGCTTAAACACATGGCAAATTGAGCAAACAACGTAACCAAATTAAGCTATCCACCTTTGCTAACTCCAACACACAACAAAAATGGGGTGAACTGAGAACCTGCGTACTGAACCCAAACCCGAGTGAAAATATAAGCAGATTTCAGTATTGAGTTTTTTGGTACATTGATATCGTTACTTATAATCAATACAAAGGAATAATCAGTGCAACTTGGTTTTAATTGTAGATTTGGAAGCAAACAGAATCTTCCGAGAACAAGCATCTGAATGAGGCAAAAATAAATAAATGGAGTGTTCAATAACCAATAGCCAGAGAAGAGAGAAACTCACCTTGGAACACTGTATTCCCGCCGCTGCTGATAGGAGATGGAGAAGAAGAAGAAGAAGAGAAATAGAGTGTCTGTGTCCGCCGCCGCAATCGCCTTGGAACACTGTTTTCCCGCCGCTACAATTATTTGGGAACGAAACCGAGAAAAAAGGAAGACTCGCCAGCTGCCGCTGGGAAGGAAGACGGAATAGTTGAAAGACTCGAGTTTTTTGAAACTCATCCATAGGCGATAGATCCCCTCCTCGTTGGCTAATGGCGAACTGCGAGTTGCAAATATCATCTCCTTGGAAGACGACTATGAAAGGGGAATGTCGAGCGGTTGGTTGGAAGACGACCCATTTGCGGGGTTACTCTTGATTCTATAATTAATTCCAATCCTCTTCTGACGTTTTTTGAAGTTTAAAAATGAAGCAGAATTCTAGTGTGGAAGAGGAAAATTGGGTTCTCTGCTGCATATTTTTGAAGGAAAGGAATTATTAAAAATGATGAAAACTTCTCCCAACCCTGGAAGGAGAAGAGAGGTGGAAGCCTCAGGATGGGTCGGCCTAGTTTCATTGATTTCATGAGAGTCAAAGATAAGAATGAACCAATTCCAGTTCCTGCTCCATATTCATCTTCTTCCTCGTGTTTAGGTTCAAGTAGCGTCTCAGAAATCTGTTCCAGTGGATTCTGATCATGAATATACAAGGGTAATATCGGAAGAGAATCACTAAAGCTCTTTTTTTTGGGGGGGGGTAAATGATATTAGAGAAGATACAAGGGTAAAATCGAAATATTCATTGTGGTTAAAGACAAAAGGGCAAAATCATCTTTTAACATATAAAATTAACACCCACTAACGGCGAAGGTTGGTGTAATTTCTTAAAACACAGGGGATGGGGATGTAATATGAGCAAAACACAGGAGAGAAGATGTAAATTACTCAATTTTTTAATAGGGGAATGACATCTATAGTAGGAGACGCAATATACCACCCCTATTGACTAACCATATAATAAAACAACCCTTATAAGATATGTGGTTACCCTATATTTGAAGGAGGAAAATACAACCTATTAGTGGTGGACCGATATTGTCTAACTTTTAGAGGCAAATAACGACAACCGCCCCTATTGTCTCATATTTAGAGGCCAATAAATAGGACCGCCCCTAATGGGTGCCCACCCCTAATACTTACCCTTTAGCTGAGAGTTAATAAACCCCCCTACATGGGAAAAGATGCACCATTTTGATTAGTGAAGGTAAGTAAGCAATTGTTTCTGCAACCCTGAAATTAAAGCATGGTATTACATGTGGCTGCTATGAGAGAACAAAGTAAAGAGCAATGAAGAACTGTACCACTTCATCTATCGTCAACTTCACGTGGATATTACTCACGACGAAAAGAGCTTGTGTACGACCAAGAATTGACTCTCTTCTTTTTCCTATACAATAAGTAAACGAATCCATGGTGAACTCGGAAGAAAAAAAAAAGTCATTTTCTTGGTCGTAAACAAGCTACTTGCGCTGCTATTTATATGCCACACATACTGGCTTCTGATGGGTCCTGCTATGCAGCCCGTTTGACTCTCATGGAGTGAGATTGCTGAAAGATAAATCTGGAGTTAATTGAGGGTGGAGACTGGACCATAGTTAGCAAATTCGGATTCGGGAATTATTCGGGCGGAGAATTATTCGAAATAATTCGATTGGTTAATTTAAAGATTCGATCAAAAAAGCAGACAAAATAAAAATTGGAGTTGGATTTGGATTCAAGAATTATTCGATTAAAAAAATAAAAGTTGGACAAAAAATTCAGATATTATTTTTATAGTTTATTGTATATTTTTTATTTATCAAGTTATTAACTTGATTTGTATACTTAGAAAGAGCAAATTACTTTATACAATAAAGTAAAAAACCTATGAAAAAATTGTCATTGAGCGATGGAAGCAATGGTTATTGTAATCCAATTTCTATTCGTGAAATAGATTAGGCCCCAAAACAGTGAAAGCAAGATTACAACTACAATAAAACAAATAAATAAATTGACCACAAAAAATTTTCACTATCCTTTTGCTTAGGTTCACAAGACCCATATTGCACTAAGATGCACTAATTTTTCAAAATTAAAGCAACAATATAAAAAAAGATTGATCGATACGGCGATATGAATCTGTCCTGGTCCCTCGGAACCTCAAATTATCTATCAAGGCTTGATATCTCCCCTATCTTAGGATTAACTGATGAAATTATGAGAAAGAAATAAAACAAAGAGTAGATTCATACGATTGTTACAGAAGAATTAGGTGGAGAAAAAAGAAGGGAATAAAGAGGCAGAAATTTGGGGGAGAAGAAAAAAAAAAAAAAAAAAAACTATTTCGGTGGTGGGTACTGTGGGTTTCATATATGACGTTTTGTTTGTTTGTTTGTTTATTTATTTATTTATTTTTAATACTGTTTAAGTGGACCGAATAATTCGGTTTAATTCGATTCGGCCTGAATTATTCACGTTTTAAAATCAAATTAGTAAAAAGCGCGTTTTTTACCGAATTTTATTTTTAATTTCGGTCAGAATTTTTGAATTAATTCGGAAAAATTCTGTTAGGCCGAATTGTTAACTAGGGACTGGACATGGGGTAGTTCTTGGTGTTTATAAAGAGGAAAACATTGTGTAAGTTAGGAAAGAGAGAGTAGCAAGTCTTTCTAGATTTAAGGGAGGATTTTTGGGATCGTTCTGTTATGAGGTGGAGGATATGATTTGGAATTGGGTGATCAAAGAAATCATGAAATCGAAGAAACTCAGGGGAAGAATATGTCCTATTAATGATTGTTTTGCACCTTATGAAGATGTATGCACTGTTCATTACCCTGCTTACACATGCTGCACAAGGTTGCTTTTACTTTATTAGGTCTTGACCTAAATGCAACTACTGATGGAGGCGGCCTTTTGGTTGAATTTGAATAGTACAAGTACCAGGCATAGGGTCATTCAATTGATATTTCTCCAAATATCTCTGGTGTGAAAACAAGAAAAACTCGTTTCCTAGCTTGCTATATTGAAGCTATCATGCTTAGCATGTGAAGATTCATGCTTTTCAAGCAGCTTGCCAAATAAATGGCCTTATGAAACAAAATATCTAGAATACTAGTATTTGCATCTGAAACAGACAAGTTTTTTTATTTTTATTTTCATTTTATTCTATTATTATTATTTTTTTAATCTTAAAATAAAAGAAATTTTTTGGAATGAACAAAAACTGATTTTTTATTTTACTAAAATGCAATGAAAAATTTAGAAAAAAAATTTATGTTTCTTGGATGTTGATCCGCTCCTTGTTGGGGTATGATGTCTTGTGTTTCGTCATGGTTTAATCCAGACAGTATTGGTGAAGGTCTCTGAAAGAATGGGATCCCGTTTACTGATAAACGGGTTGTGGGGGTTGCAAGGGGGTAGGAGGCCCCCTGCCTAGGCAGGGTGTAGTAGAATTTTTTATTTGGGATTCATTTACTTAGTTTGTATTTTCTGGTATTAGGATTTTTTCACTAGATATTTATAGCAAGGTTCTCTTACTCTGTATTACCCTGTAAGAAATCTCAAAGGTATGAAGATAAGCATTGTAACCTTATTCTCCATTGATGGTGAAGCGGTGATCTTATCTCATCGAAAACATAGGCAATCTTGCTGAACTTCGTAAATCTGTGTGCATTATTTGTTCTAGTTTTTTCTATTTTTTTCTGCATTGTTCTAGGGTTGTGTTTTTTTTTTTTTGGATGAATAGGGTTGTGTTTTTACACCTCCATCAAAAAGTAAAAAAATGGAATAATAAATGGTGTATTGGTCTATCATAAAATTGCAACTTTGCCGTGTACAATTAAGAAGATAAATATAGCAACACCAATTTAATTTACATGTTATAAATTAATTTCAGGGTAGATATTTTCATGGAAACAGGGGAACCTGAATAAGTTTCCTTTTCTGTTATTGAAGACATGGTTGAAGCCATTTTTATTGTATTTCTTCCACGTCGTATGGATTTATACCGACGCCCAATGCTCTTGTACCTCTGCATAACACTTTGAAAGGAATCAACATCCAGGTATTTTATAACTAAGCTCCAGAGATCTGAAACTACCGGCTTGATGGAGGGTGAACCAGCTTTCTTAAAATCACTGCAGCTTGGATCTGGTAATCTGGTTAAGGTGCTGGCCTCAAGTTTAATTTATTACTTTCATGGATTGGAAGAAAAGGTCTAAAGTGTTCCTTCACCAGAGGAATAGAGAAATCTCCGATAAAGGTGATGTGACCATATGATTGCAGAGTTGGAAATATCCTTTCCCATGCTAATCTAAATGATTGGATGCCTTTAGATGTGAAAATTTCCTCGGCACCATTGATGTGGAGAACCAAAAGAAAAGATAACCATTGGATTGAATTTTTTTCGTTTTTTTTTTTTTTTCAATGGCATGTATAAATAATTGGAATTATTCTATCAAAAAAAAAAAAATCAATAATTGTATTATCAAATTTGGATGCCACTCGATTTCATCATCCACCCATTTGGAATAATTGAACCATCTATGATGCTAATGTAAACAATGTAGATGTTGATAAATACCAACATTCTTACTTGACTACTGCTCAGAAGGAAATTTCAACAAGTTAGGCAAGCTCAACATCTTTTGGGCCACTAAGGACCTGTATGACTTGCTGGACCATGCATTACCATTCACGCATGGGTTCGGTCAATTTAAATTTGAGGATCTGCATAGATTTTTTTTTTTTTTTTTTTTTTGGGGAGAAATCTATATGAGAGATTTTTTAGACGAATAAAAAAATTCTATATGAGTAGGCATAAGAAAAACCTCATGCCTCATGCCTCCTCTGCAGAGAACCTATCTCCCCCGTCCTTCCTTTCTTTTTTTTTTTTATTTTTTCTTAAAAAGAAATTTTCATGTCAAGAGTATACGCTATGTTAGCACTTCTCTCTGTTACACCCGTGCCCTGACCCGGTTTAATTTGAACTGTTGTGATAGGTCTCAGATCGGAGGTGAGAAGTATCATTGGGTTTTGGCTCACAGCTGCCCATTGTCGAAAGGGGAGAGATGACCCCACATGTTCATGTATTGCTTGCCAATCCAACTAGAGGGGATTCGTACCTTTCGATCCCAGACGGTAACTGACCCGACACCCTACACCTGAATCCCGACATGCACCCAAAAATGCTAGAAGACCATGAACATAGCCTAGGGCAATGACCAATACGAGACCAGCTGGTGGACAGCAGACAGTCAAGACAGGTTACTGTCCTGACCACCGGAAATAGCCTGGGCCTGTTTCTGGTGGCTGTTTCTGCTGACCACTTAGGTAGCTAGTTGGATTCCGATGTCTGTGGGTCCCGCTACCAGCATCATAGACAATCCCGGATGATTCCAATCCTCCCCCACACCTTCCTCATGACATGAGCACCTTACGGACCAAAGTAGTCGGGTCCACGTGCCCCGGAAGTCTGATTAACCCATTCGGACCGGACTAGGACCAAACCATACAGGCCCTAAGGCCTAATTTACCATATAAGTGGAAATGAGGATTCATTTCCTCATTTCTCACTCATACAAATCGTGGGAGAGGAAATGAGAGGAGAAGAAGAAGAAGAAATGGAAGGAGGAGGGAAGCTTACCTTAGTGTCGGCTGCCTGCCTAGTTACCGGAATCCTTCCCAGAGGTAAGTGCAACCTCTCATACCACTCTCTCTCTTCATTTTGAACTAGGTCAAGCTAGGTATAGTTGTAATCTTGACCCATATACCTTCTAGAGCTCAAGGATTGCGTATTTCATCTCTCCAGTACCATTATCAAGCTCAAACCGAGTTCGATGAGCTTCGACAACAAAATTGACCAAATGACCACCTAGGGTTTCGATCGTTTGATCGACATATCACCCAAACAAATCGGTGGAATCGGGATTTTAATAGCTCATAATGATGCTAGGAACATCCCCCACAAACTTCACAGAACAAATCCTGACGATCGGACCCGAGTCAGAAAGCCCCAAATCTCACGGGAAGTTCTGTACTGCCAGTGGAAACAGGCCACCAGAAACACTGGGTCTATTTCCGATGACTATTTCCGGTGAACATGAGAAGTCTTAGGACCTCTCTGTTACACCCACTTGAAACAACACTGATATTTCTGGTGGACAGTACTTGTTTCCGGTGAGTGTTTTCGGTGACAATACTGTCACTGTGGGACGTTGCCTGTACCCTTTGGGGGTGATCCATGTGGATCCCTCCCGATGTTTCTGACACTTATTGACGTTTGGTTACCTTTGTGCCTAGGATAATGACATGCACGTACCCTGAGGTCGAAATTGAATCGAACGACCGGTGGCCATACTTGAACCCTAATCCGCACAAGCCTAATCAAGGTGAGGGATGGTTGCTTTTCTTTTATGGAATGTTTACAATATTAACAATTGTTCACATGCGATCGTATATTTTAAAATCTCATTTTATCATATACATGTTTAGGTTGACGATCATGATTTTGATAATTATATTTGTTCAATTGTATTGGAAATGATAACAATGATATAAGATATATATTGTAATGTATGGCGGGATCCAGTGTGGCCGAGGTGGTATCGGTACCAGTACCATGATTATCATATGTCCGTTGCATTCATGCATTGATTATATGCATTAGAGTTAGTTGTAGTCGTGGATTACACTTTGTGACCGATGTGTTATAGGTATCATGTACTCCGGGATTGCATTTGAAAATGGATACGCTTCGTGGTTGATGGACATACCGGTGTTGCGTAGTTCATACTCAGCTGTTATTATACATGTTAGATTAGGTAAACAGTCGCGGGTTACACAGATGATGATGCAGGTACAATCGTGCCTATGGCTTGTGACTCTCTTTCCTTCGGACCCAAATATGGAGTGAGCGACCGGTGGATGCCGGAAGGTGGGGAGCATGACTAAGATTGTGCCTGTGATGTCTATGCATACGCGGCCCCATAAGGTGTTCGGTGTATTTTTGTTATTTTGATACAGATTTGTAGATGGTATATTTTAAACTTGATATTTATAAGTCTTGGATAATTGTAACGTATAAACTTGATTATGGATATTTGATTATCACTAGAAATTTCCCATTTTATTTATGATTCTGCTATTATACTGTGATTCCGCTGCTTTCGGTTGGTTTGTATTGTGAGATTGTGAATCGTTAAGGTACTGCTATCAGAGATCTTGGTAGGTTCGTAAGACGGGTAAGCGTCTTACTTACACCACCGGTATTCATATACGGTAAGTTGGGTCTACCAGAAGTGGGGTGTGACGGCTTAGTATCAGAGAATGATGCTCTGCCTTAACTCACAATCTCAACCAAACTATGACTTGGCGAAATTAGGATTTAAATAAAAATCTGAAAGATAACAATAATAGAAATTACACAATTATGAGACAAATATAGGTTTCAAAGCCATTTCATTATAATCAAGAATTGAGTACATAAGCTTACACCAATTTTCTCAAAAAAATAAAAGACTGAAAACTAAAAATCCTAACTAGTCTAAATTTAGGAATTCAAAAAACAGAAGCAAATGATAGAAAATAAATTTCGGTTAACAATTAGAACATGAAATTCAAAGAAAACATGTAATGGAAAATCCTAAAACTAAAGTGGCAACATAAGCCACTACTCCTGTTGATACTGCTGCTGCTAATGATGTCCTTGGCCTTGAGCCTGGTTCTGATTTTGACCTTGTACTCCTGGAGGTGGCACCGGAATGGTGAGGTAGAAGATCATCGCCTACATCTGTACCTCCAAGGAGGCCACCCTATTGTCCATGAGACAATAATTCCTGTCCATATTCTCAAGCTAGTTATCCATCCTCCTCAATAGGTTTATGGTGGTGTCTAGGCGGGCCATCACATTATTAAGACCATAAGGTCTCATGCCCCTAGTGCTACGGGAAGAGGAGGCAACAGTGGAACCCATAGTATGTGGGTCAAGTGGTGGAACCCCACCATCACCACCACCAACCCCACCAGCACCTCTACTAGCACCACCACCAGCCCCTTCAACATCTCCATCTCCCTCAACACCTCCGCCAACAACCCCGGCATCATCTCCCAGTTGACCCTCCACCTCCATTGGCTGTTCTTCCTTAGCCTCATCGGGTGGCACCTCACTCATATCTAGGGTCATCTTTTTCAAGGAATCTTAGTTGAAGTCTATGACATTGGCTCCCAAGTACTCATCACCTTGCAAGTCCACCCCAAATCAGAGGAACACATCAATTAGAATCCTCCCATAACATAGATTTTCGGCCTTGCGTGTCCCTCCCTCAGACTTGGTGACTATGGCCACATCAGTAGGAAGGGAACGTGGATCGGCACCCCTATGTACACATAGTACCTCACATAGGCATGTAGCACGGACACCTCATCATAGTGGCCATAGGTAGTAAGGATATTTAACTGAACTGCCCTGCAAACAACCTTCGGGGTGGCCCGGTAGTTGACGGTGTGATCCCACCCAAAAGCAGCCTTGGTGAGCATATTATTCATCTCTTGAAGGACTTCGGGATTCTGGAACTCATAGGATGGAGTCCAAGGAGGGCAGTAGATTAGCTCTCCTGTGTTGTCGACCATCAGAATGTTAGCCAACTGTCTCATGTCAAAGGAGATCTCGATCCCCTTCGCATAGGAAGTGATCCTCATCTCTTCCGTACCACTGTTCATGCACTGGAGGTTAGAGTAGAATAACCTCACCAACTTTGGGTAGTACCTCTGGTTGGGCTTTAGGATACGATACCACCCAATCGCCTCGAAGCGTTGGCGAAGGCAGAACTACCGAAAATCCCTAGTCCTCACATACTTTCCTGGGCCCATATTCTAAAATTCAAAGTTCTCTCAATGGTCTTATTCAGCCATAAAGCGAAACAGTAGTTGGTTGTCCTATGCCTCTTTGGGAATGGATGGTTTCTCTTGTACAACGGCGTGGCGAGTATGAACATGATGACTAGACATGATTTCGATAAGGTTCCTAAGGTTTTAGAGAATAAAACCTAAGTTCGAAAAGTGAAACAAGTCTCACAGAGAAAAATCCAAAAACCTAGGTTAGAGAAGGAGAACTCACCTTGGATGCGTAGACACGCTAATCGATCTCGAAATCGTAAGAGAAAGGTGGGGAATGAGTTGGAAGAGCTCCCTTGGCCATTTCCTCTTCTTCTCCACAAGTTAGAATAAGGTTTTATGAAATAAACCTCAAACCCGAGCCTTATATAGCGATTTTTGGTCTACCGGAAACAACCCATTGAAAACACTGGGCCTGTTTCTGGTGAGTGAAAAAGTCCCAAATCAGCCTCTACAAGTTCCACCAGAAACAACATTGATATTTTCGATGGAATGACATTGTTTCCAGTGAACATTTTTTGAAGCAATTTTTTTGTAATTTAATTTTATATTATTGTATTTGCTTCCTTTATTAGGGATTTCTTCCCTAATATGCGTGTGATCGGATCCAATACTTGGTGGACCCCACTTATGCATGCTCTAACCCTAAATTGCTTTTGTGTATACGAGTGGGCCCCACTATGTATGCATGTGTTTCAATAACATGTAACCTTGTACATGCATGTGAACTAATCGGATTCCTCCACAGGAGTCATGCCACGCTGGAACACCCGGTCTCAATCCCAGTCATGTGCGTCACTTCTCGCTTCTCCTACGCAAAATTAGGATAGACCCCGAAATGTACCCGCGGCTCCGTCGGTGCTCACCGCTCATGATGGTGCCTCTATTATAAATAATATGATAAGGGAAGTTGAGGAAAGATAAAACCAATTCATGGTTGGGATCGATAATCGGATCCAAACGAAAATAAAAGCCCGTAATGCACCGCCCACATCCCCTACTCCACCGGCACCCATTCCGGTGCCCGTCGACTTTACCACTCTTCAAACATCCGGTGGGGCACAAGGGTAAGTGCATAGGCAAGGTCAGCAACATGTACATGGGCATGTACAAGATCCATCACCAGAACAAGCCCAGGTACATGTAAAGGGTTGGACGGATCTAATAAAGTTGATAGAGAAGTTTCAGTGGCTTAGGCCCCTATGCTTCTCAAAGGTGGGCCAGGATCCGTTATATCCATCAAGATGGATTGGTGGCATGGAGAAAGTGTTTAGGCTACTGGGCTGCACCAAGGAGCAGAAAATTTTATGTGTGGGCTACCAACTACAAAACGAGGCCGATAATTGGTGGAGTGCTACTGAGCCCATTTGAGTGCAAGGAACCCAAACCCTACGTGGGAGGAATTCAAAGGGGCCTTCTTTGAAAACTATTTTTCAGAAATCTTCTGGGATAGGAGAGAGAGAGTGAGTTTTTCCAGTTGGTGCAAGGGTTCCAGTTTGTGCTTGAGTATCAGCAACGCTTTAAAGAGCTATTCCATTTATACATGGGGTGAGCTTTCCAACTTGCTTAGTGAGGGGTGGGGTTCATGCACAACCAAGCAAAGTAGTCACATAATTAATTTATGATGCATGAATACAGAAATTAAACACATAGTCCATGATGCTTGTGATGCAATTCATTTATTTTATTATCCACCTAGCAATATAACTAAGTCTGATAAATGCTACTATGGTACATTAGGTTGTATCCTTCGTCTCGGAACCTCCATCTACTATGCAGCGATATAAGCCCTAGTCATGATTAGGAGCCTATCAGTCTCGGTATGCGGCCATCGGTCACCCAGAAAACCCCTGATAACCCCTTATTTATAGTCATGGCACCTGTATATCTATCGGCCATACTGGATAAGTTTTCGCCTCTGGCAACAATCACATCGTATCACGGGTGTGGCATTCCGAAAAAGGTTCATCGAATATGTCACCATTGGGTTATCCAACACCTTACCCCTATTGGCAAGGGGACATAGCATAGGGAGTGATACCTAACCACAAATATTCTACATGCCTTTATAATGATATAGTAAGTATGAATTACATGATATCAAGAACACATCGGCCACAAAGTGTAATCCATCTCCAAGTACAATCCTGGAGTACACGATACCGGTAACACATTGCATCTCAGAGGTGATAGGGCTAATGCCAAGAAGTTTGAGAAAGGGTTGAGCCCAGGAATTGGGTCAACCATAGTTGGGTTGAAGTTGCAAACATATGCTGAGGTGGTCCAAGTGGCCAAATTTATTGAAAACCGGCATAGGGATAATTTCTCGACCTAGCAGGGAATGGGAAAGAGGCCCATAGGGGCTACTGACTCCAGGGGAGGTAGCAAGCCCTTTAGAGTGCCTTATATCAATTCAACTCTAGTGCAGTTCAGAAAACCTGAGGCTAGCCAGACTTCTCAGTCATCCCACTTTAGTGGTGTGTCTCAATCTGTGGGGTCGAGCCCAAGGTGTTTCGATTGTGATCAGCCTGGCCATCTAGTTAGGAAATGCCCCCATTGCAGTCAGGTGATGCACCCTACACTTTGCCACCTAGGCCCCAGCAGACCTATGCAGCCTCCAGACCAACACAGTCCCCACAGGGCCAAAGACCACAGGGAAGGGTGCTCTCCATGATAGCTGAAGATGCAGTGGTTGCACCCGGTGTAGTGACAGGTACTTTATTGATATCATTATTACCTACACATGTGTTGTTTGATTCAGGAGCCTCTCATTCATTTGTGTCACCGGCATTTACAAAGGAGATGGGAATTCCACCCAAGAGTTTGACTCAGTGTTTGGCAATGAGTACACCCACAGGAAGTGTGGTGGGTCTGAACTATATCTATAAGCCTTGTCTGGTGATCATAAGTGGACATGAGTTGAATGCTCACTTAATCGGGTTGGATATGACCGACTTCGACGTTCTAGGGATGGATTGGTTGTCCGCATACAGAGCCAATGTGTTATGTGCAGAAAAGATGATCATTTTCAGACCTCGTGATGAGGGTGAGTTCATCTTTTAAGGGGATAAGCCCAAGAAACCCAAGAAGGTTTTCATATCAGCCCTCCAGATGAATAAGCTACTGGATAAGGGATGTCAAGGCTACCTAGCATCTATGACGGTTACTAAGATAGATATTAGACCATTGACCAAGCTAGATGTGGTGAGGGAATTTTTTGACGTATTTTCGGATGACTTGACAGGTTTACCCGGATCGAGAGACAGAGTTTGCTATAGATCTACTCCTTGGCTCGACACCAGTGTCAAAGCCCCCTTACCACATGGCTCTCACAGAATTAAGGAATTGCAGGTGCAACTTTAGGATCTTTTGAAGAAGGGATTCATTAGACCTAATGTGTCTCCATAGGGAGCACCGGTACTGTTCGTCAAGGAAGAGGATGAAAGTATGAAGTTGTGCATTGATTACTAAAAGGTTAACAACCTAACCATCAAGAACCGGTATCCTTTGCCAAGGATAGATGATTTGTTTGATTAGTTGCAGGGTGTCAAGGTATTTTTCAAGATAGACCTTAGATCGGGCTACCACCAGCTCAGGATCAAGGATAGTGATATCAGCAAGATGGCCTTCAGATCAAGGTATGGACATTATGAGTTCTTGGTGATGTCATTTGGGTTGACCAACGCACCAGCTGCATTTATGGATCTGATAAACAGGGTATTCTAGGATGTCTTAGACAAATTTGTGATCATATTCATTGATGACATCTTGGTATACTCCAAGAGTGTAAAGGAACATGTTGTTCACCTGAGATTAGTACTGCAACGCCTGAGAGAGAAGCAACTCTATGCCAAATTCAGCAAGTGAGTTCTGACTATCACAGGTGGCATTCCTAGGCCACATCGTTTCAGACAAGGGTATAGAAGTTGACCAGGCAAGGTGAAGGCAATTCTAGAAGGAGAGACCCCCAGAGTGTGGCAGACATACGTAGTTTTCTAAGGTTGGCTGGATACTATAGGAGGTTTATTGAGAACTTCTCCCATATGGCCACCACAATGACCCGACTCACACAAAAGGGTGTGAAGTTTAAGTGATCTGATGCTTGTGAAAAGAGCTTCAAGGAGCTAAGGCAAAGGTCGGTATCAGCTCCAGTTTTGACTATTCCAATCGGTACATATGGTATGATTGTGTATAGTGATGCCTCTAAGATGGGATTGGGTTGTGTATTGATGCAGGACAGGAAAGTCATTGCTTATGCATACCGCCAATGGAAGGATTATGAGAAGAACTACTCCACCTATGATTTGGAGTTGGCAGGAGTGATTTTTGCACTGAAAATCTGGAGACATTACTTGTATGGTGAGAAGAGTGAGATTTACAGTAACCATAAGAGCCTCAAGTACTTCTTCACCAAAAAGGAGCTCAACATGAGACAGAGGCATTGGTTGGAGTTTATGAAGGACTATGACTATACTATCCACTATCACCCAGGAAAGACTAATGTGGTAGCTAATGCACGTAGTCAGAAATTCCAGTCATTGACTCTTACATCATTGACCACAATGAACATCTCATAACAGAGGTCAGGAAGCTAGATTTGGAACTACTAGTGGAAGGTGTCACCTTGTCACTATTGGCATTGGTGGTACAACCTAGTCTCGTGGATAGGATTACTACAACTCAACGTATTGATGTAGAGTTACAGAAGTTGATAACAGATTGCAAGAAAGAAACGTAAAAAGACCTGAATTTCTCTATAACTGAAGGAGGGATTCTCAAGCTCAGGGGGAGGTTATGTGTGCCTAGTGATGGTGAATTCAGAGATACAGTTTTGAGAGAGGCACACAACTCTCCATACTCCATTTACCCCGGTAGCACCAAAATGTATAAGGACCTCAAGGGCTCCTACTAGTGGAAGGAAATGAAGAATGATGTGGCCACACATGTGTCTAGATGCCTCACATGCCAGCAAGTCAAGGCTGAAAGACAAAGGCCCCATGGTTTATTATAGTCACTACCTATTCTGGAGTGAAAATGGGAGAATATTACTGTGGACTTCGCCACAGGTCTACACCGTAGTACTTGTTTCTGGTGAGTGTTTCCGATGACAGTACTGTCACTGTGGAACTTTTCCTGTACCCTTTGGGGGTGACCCATGTGGGTCCCTCCCGAAGTTTTCGACACGTATTGACGTTCGGTTACCTTTGTGCCTAGGACAGTGACGTGCACGTACCCCAAGGCCAGAATTGAATCGAAATACCGATGGCCATACTTGAACCCTAATCTACACAAGCCTAATCAAGGTGAGTGATGGTTGCTTTTCTTTTATGGAATGTTTACAATATTAACAACTGTTCACATGCGATCGTATATTTTAAATTCTCATTTTGCCATATACATGTTTAGGTTGATGATCATAATTTTAATAATTATGTTTGTTCAATTGTATTGGAAATGATAACAATGATATAAGATGTATATTGAAATGTATGAAGGGATTCGGTGTGGCTAAGGTGGTATCGGTACCATGATTACCGCGTTATTGTTGTATGTATGAAACGGAATTTGGTGTGGCTGAGGTGGTACCGGTACCGTGATTGTCGTATATCTATTGCATTCATGCATTGATTATGTGCATTAAAGTTAGTTATAGTCATGGATTACACTTTGTGGCCGATGTGTTATTGGTATCGTGTACTCCGAGCCTGCATTTGAAAATGGATACGCTTCGTGGTTAATGGACATACCAGTGTTGTGTAGTCCATACTCAATTGTTATTATGCATGCTAGATTAGGAAAACAGTTGCGGGTTACCATTTGTGGCCAATGTGTTATTGGTATCGTGTACTCCAGGATTGTACTTGGAGATGGATTACATTTTGTGGCCGATGTATTCTTGGTATCGTATAATTCATACTAACTATATCATTATGAAGGTATGTAGAATATTTGTGGTTAGGTATCACTCCTTATGCTATGTCCCCTTGCCAAGAGGGGTAAGGTGTTGGATAACCCAATGGTGGTATCTTCGATGAACCTTCCTAGAATGCCACACCTATAGTACAATGTAATTGTTGTCGGAGGCAGGAACTTGTTCAGCGTGGTCGATAGATATACCGGTATTATGATTTTCAGGAGGGGTTATCAAGGGTTTGTTGGGTGACAAATGGCCGCATGCAATGGTCGACAGGTTCCTAATCATGGCTAGGGCTTGTATCGCTGCATGTTGATGGTGGTTCCGGGATGAGGGATATAGCCTAATGTGTTGTAGTAGCATTTACCAGACTTAGTTGTATTGCTAAGTGGATAATAAAATAAATGAATTACATCACGAGCATCATGGACTGTGTTTAATTTCTGTATTCATGCATCATAAATTAATTATGCGATTGCTTTGCTTGGTTGTGCATGAACCCCACCCCTCACTGAGCAAGTTGAAAAGCTCACCCCACGTATATACCCCCTTTTAGATAATGATGCAGGTACGATCGTGCCTATAGCTTGTGACTCTCTTTCCTCCGGACCCGAGTACAGAGTGAGCAACTGGTGGATCCCGGAAGGTGGAGAGCATGACCAGGATTGTGCCTATGATGTCTGTGCATACACGATGCCATGAGGTATTGGGCGTATTTTTATTATTTTGATACAGATTTGTAGATGGTATACCGTTAAACTTGATATTTATAAGTCTTGGATAATTGTAACGGATAAACTTGATTATGGATATTATATTATCACGAGAAATTCCCCATTTTATTTATGATTCCTTTATTATACTCTTATTCCGCTGCTTTCGGTTGGTTTGCATCGTGAGATTGTGAATCGTTAAGGGCCCATTTGTTTAGGGGGGTTTTGCTAGGGTGGAACTTAAGGGGTGGGATTGTTGTACGAACTATTCCACCCCATTTGATTTGAGAGTGTTTGGTTCTTAGGGGTGGGATTTTGGGTTAACAGCCACTAAACACCACTTTTTCTTGTTGCCTGACGTGGCAATGAATTTCTCCCACCCCTACCCCTAGACTTTGCTCGGAAACATGAGGGATAACGGTTGGAGATGGCTCCCATTCATCAACCATCGGCCACCCAACCCCTGCCCAACCATTAGCTGCTACCAAAAAAAAAAAAAAAAAAAATCTAGGGCATGAAATCATGAATTTTGATCGTATTCACATATCGAAACCTTAGAACATGAGCAGAGAAATTCTCAAAGATGTCGGAGATAGGGGTGTCAATCGGTCGGGCCGGTTCGGTTTTGGTCGGGCTTAATCGGGCTTGAAGACTTTCAAAGGCTACACCGTCTTCGCCCATTTAACTAATCGGGCTTAGTTATTGAGGGCATGGTACACTTTATATTCGGTCGGTCGGTCTCGGGCTATAATCGGGCTACCTTAATCAGGCTTTAGTCGGGCCTTAACCGGGCTACGGACATGTTTAATGTTAAACGGGCTTTAACCGGTTTTTAAACGGGCCCTCTTTAAAATGTACTATTATATTCCGGCCCACTCATGCAAGCCCAAAAAAATGACAATAAATCAATAAATGATACCAAATATAACCATTATTTAAAATGTGAACATGTCTTTACTTTTTAGTTTTTATTCTTTAATTTGGGGGGTAAAATAGGTATTCTACAATCATTAAAGGGTCGGGCCAAGTTGGTGCACAATAGGCCGGTCTCGGTCGGGTGTTATTCGGTCGGTCTCGGTCGGGCGCCCGACAGTTCAAGTAGCAAAACCGAGACCGACCATTTATAAACTGGCCGGACTCAAGCCCGACACGTTTAATAAACGGTC
>NW_024868214.1:127094-246651 GCF_013358625.1 Macadamia integrifolia | reverse complement strand
ATGCTCATCATGCATCGTTGGAACGTAGCAGGGGCATTGCAAAGCACAAAGGGCATACGCCTGTAAGCAAATGTTCCATATGGGCATGTAAAAGTGGTCTTATGTTGGTCTTCTAAAGCAATTGGGATCTGGTTATAGTCAGAATATCCATCAAGAAAACATTAGTATTCATGTCCATCTAACCTCTCTAACATCTGGTCAATGAATGGCAATGGGAAGTGGTCCTTTCAGGTTGCCACATTAAGTTTCCTATAGTCTATGCACTCTCCACCTAGATTAGACATGAGTTGGAATTAGTTCATTATTGGCATTGGGAACTACAGTCACACCAGACTTCTTAGGCACTACGTGAACTGGGCTTACCCATTGGCTATCAGAAATAGGATAAATTATTCCATGATCCAAACACTTTAGGATCTCTTTCTTAATTGCTTCCATCATCACTGGGTTAGCTCTTCTTTGGGGTTCTGTGGATGATTTGGAATCATCCATAAGATGTGTATGGTGTTACACAATAGAAGTGCTTATACCCTTGATATCAGCCATGGTCCAACCTAGCGCTTCCTTATTATTTTTTAACACTTTAAGTAACTCCTCTTCCTAGCTAGAAGTCAAATTTGAAGAAATTATTACAGGAAGAGTCTAGTCAGGCCCTAGGAAAGCATACCTCAAATTAGATGACAACTCCTTAAGATCTAGTTTAGGGGGCTCAACTCTGGAAGGTTTGGGAATAGAATTGAAAAGGGGTCCTAAGGGCTCCACAGGTGTGTGAAGACTCAAGACTTTTGAAAAGAAATTTTCACTATTATCATCCAACTCATCCATACACTCTTGGAATTCTGAATCAAAATTAATATTAAAGTTGGTAATTAAATCATCAGAAAAATCTAAAAAATCTTCAATCATATTAATCTCTTCTTCCCTATGTGGTTGCTTGCCTATCCTAAACATGTTAAAATCAATAGTTTAGTTACCAAAAGATAATCTTAAGAAACCATTCCGGCAGTTGATTAATGTATTACTGGTGGCCAAAAATGATCTTCCTAGAATTATTGGGATCTCATCCTTGGTTGAGAAGGGCTTGGTATCTAACACAATGAAATCAACAGGAAAAATAAATTCTCCCACCTTTAGTAAGACATCCTCAACCATTCCTTTAGGAATTTTAACAGACCTATCTGCCAACTGAAGAGTAGTTCCAGTGGCTTTCAATTCTCCCAATCCAAGTTGCTTGTACACATGGTAAGGTAAAAGATTCACACTTGCGCCAAGGTCAAGTAAGGCATTCTTAATGTAGGTGTTTCCTATGACACAAGATATGGTAGGGCTCCCTGAATCCTTATACTTGACTGCTATAGGCTGAGTAATTATGGAACTAATGTTACCTGTCAAGAACGCCTTTTTGGGCACACTAGTGATACATGTGTGAGTACACAAATCTTTCAGTACCTTTGCATAGGTGGGGATCTGGGATATGGCATCCAAAAGGGAGATGTTCACTTCTACCTTTTTGAAGACTTCTAAAATTTTATCCATGGAAGCAGTCTTCCTTTTGTTTACCAAACGATTAGGAAATGGGACAGGATGAACATAAGGACTCTTAGGGATTTTCCCCTGTTCAAAAGAATCATTTTTTGTTTCCTCAACCAAATCATCTTTAGTTTCAGAAAAATCTTTAGATTCATCAGACAAACCTGAAACAAGAGGCACACTTATGTCCTCAACTGAATGAGAGTTAACATAAGTAATAGATGAGGAAGATTTAGGAACGCTCTATTGGTAATCTCTACCACTCCTAAGGGCATAAACAACATTACATTGGTTAGAGGGCCCTTGTTGGGTCTGACCTTGTACTATATTCAGTGGGGCATTAGTTGATGTTTGTGAACTAACAGGCTGATGATGCCTAGGGTTAGGCTCTGGTTGACTGGGTGAAGTTCCTTTCTCCCTCTCACGCATAATTGAGACAACTTGAGTGAGTTTTCTCATAAGATTTTGATGGCTTGTCATGAGGAGGGCCATATTTTTTTCCAGGTCACTTATTCTACTTGCCTCTCCAGTGTTGGTAAACCCAAGGGGTTGCTGATAAGATGATAGGAGAGGGGCCCTAGGAAAACTAGCCTGAGATCCTACATTTGACTTAGGAAAAGTATTTTGGAAAAAAGATTGTTGTGCAAATAGAGGCCTTTAGAGTCCAGGTTGACCTTGATTATGAAAATTGGAAGGCCTTGCTTGGTTGCCCTGATTCTAAGATAAATTTGGGTGATTTCTCCATCCTGGATTGCAGGTATTACTATATGGATTATTCTGGTATAAGGCATTAACACTATCATTAGTAGTGCCCCCAGAGGTGTTGGGGCATTCTTCTATGAGATGTCCAGGGGACTGGCACCAAGCAAAAATCTTAACCAAATTGACTGATGATGGCTCTCTAGGAACAATAGCCTCAATTCTCTTGATTCGACTATCCAAATGGGCTTTCTTGGCTACTATCCCATCCACAAAATATCCTTTTCCTCTTATAGTTCTTTCACTCTCTTGGGTTGATTTTCGCTCACGGGTTTTGTCGGCTAAGTCAAGTAAGAATTCTCATTCCTTTCCTTCATCTGTAAAGGATGTGAATTCCTCAGGGTACATAGACTCTATCATTTGTTTAGTTGGGTAATCAATACTCTTATAAATTATTTGACATAAATGTCATAGGTCTAGGCTATGGTGAGGGCATTCTTGGAGTAGATCCTTGAATCTCTCCATAAGCTTAGAAAATGATTCACTAGGCTTTTGCCTAAACTAAAGGATATCACTTCTAAGCTTATTCGTCTTGTGAGTTGGGAAAAACTTCTTAAGGAAGACAACTGTGAACTGTTCCTATGAGGTTATGGAATTTGTGGGTAACCCATACAACCACTTCTTAGCTTGGTCTTTCAATGCAAAAGTGATAAACCTAAGCTTAACAACATCATTAGAAAGCTGTTGGATCTTAATTAGAACACATACCTCTTCAAATTCCCTTAGAAATAGGTATGCATCCTCAGAGGTCAACCCATGGAAGTGGTGCAACATAGTGATGTATTGAGATTTGAGTTCAAAATTATTGCCCTGGGCTTGTGGTAGAACTATGCAGGAAGGTTAGGCTATTATAGCAGGGTAGAACCTATCTTTTAGAGATTTAGGTGAAGGGTTTTACTGTTGATCTCCCATATTGAAGGGTTTTAAAGAGAGCAAACGTATAGGGTCACTACTTGTTAGATCTCTTCTTTCTAACCGATTCTTAGTATTATGTACCCACCTAACACTCATGCAACAGAAAACTATCCACAACTAGAGTAAGATAAGCACAAAGAATGGATAGAAAAACTTTTTTTTTATGATTTTTTTGGTTTTTGGGAGCTTACCGATAGGGATCCGGGGTTGCTTAGGTCAATTCCTGAGGTACTGCTACAAGGCAAAACCTATCCTTATCATACTATGAGGCATGGCGACCCCCACTGATACAACTATTATTGCAAGTTGTTCTTCTCAGCAATTCAATAAAAGAAAAGGAAAAACAAAACAAAGCAAACAAAACACTCCGATTTACCAAAAGAAAATGAAAAATAACATGAAACTGTCTTCCCGGCAACGGTGCCAAAAACTTATTGAGATTTAAAATGTAACCGCAAGCTCTTATCAGTGTAGCTACAAGTCGAACACAGGGAGAGCAACCACTTTATTTTTTTATTTCTTTTAATAATGCAAAAGTGAACCGATTAATGGTTGTGATTTAATTATAATTATTGTCCTAAACATTTGTATCTAAAATAACGTCCTAACCATTCGTCATCTAAGAATTTAAAGACGCAAGCCACGCAATTAAAATTAAATAAATAAATAACTGAAAATAAATAACCCACGCAATTTTAAAAAAAAATAAAGGAAGAAAAATACTGAAATAAAAATAAAGTAAAATAAAAGGGAGAAAGCTAGAGAGAGACTCACAAGTAGGTTTCTCTACTTAGCCTGAGGGATGCATCATAATATGAGCTTCCTTACTTGACCAGAGAGTCACTCTCACAAGGGTTACTCTACTTGGCTTTAGGGAAAGGGAGACAATTAAAAGAAAAACAATAAATTGATAGTTCTATGGCTAGGAGGGGCAAAGCCAACACATACACTAGCCATGAACCTTGGGGAAAAGAGATAGCAATAATGTAACGACTGAAATTAAAATCCTAAATTAAGAAAGAAATGGTAGTCAGAAGAGGGAATGAGAGGGGGGAGAGAAGACTACTGAAAGAGCCTACTTACCTGAATCAATGCTTGAACTTGAAAGCTTGGGTGATTTGAGATACTACCAGTACTAAAAACCAGATCTGGAATAAATCAAATCTGAAATTTCTAGTACTAGAGAAAACAAATCTTGAGAAAAAAAACTGAACTTGAAAAAAAAAATGCTCAACGGCTCATGATCTTGTCACCTAGATCTAAGCCTAGAACTATAACTTTAAAAATTACAACTCAATGGCATAAATCATAAACATAAAAGGCTGAATAAGAATAAAAGAGTTCTTGTATTAATTGACATAAAAAACTATTACAAAAGTGATTAAAGAAAAAATAGAGAAGAACTAAAACTAAAGTAGTGAGAGGGAGAGAGGGAGAGAGAGAAGAAAACTAAGCATAAACTAGAAAATAAACTAAGGGGAATAATAAAATAGGAGGGGGGAGGAAGGGGCTTTTATAGGGTTTTTTTCTTGCCTCCTTCCTTCTACAAGTATTCTTTAAGAAAAGAAAAAAAATTAAATTAAATTAAATCTTGGTAAAAATCCTCGTTCTCTGAGATATTGTGTGAGAAAAGAGAGAATCTGTTTCCAAAATTAACAAATTCTATTCTTTCCTTACAATATTCACCAATATCTTGCAATCTTGATTAAATCAGAAAGGAATCTCTGCATAGCATCTTCAAGATCTTGTGAGGTGCCAAGGAGAGAAAATAATCTTCAGAATTTTGTAGGAGAGAGGATGTGATACCAATGAGTGGGTCTCACCTTTGGACTGGTTCTTGATTCACTTTAAGCACTTTCTCTTGTAGACTTGGAAAAAAAATAAAAAAATAAAAGTAGTACTATCCAAAGTGGGGCAAAATGTACACTTATATCCCTAAGATTTCACACATTATTGTACTCATCATCTGTACTATTACTAGTGGTCATTCCGTCCCTCCAAACAGTAATCCTTTGCAATATATAGATCACCAGTGTGACACTCTCCAGTGCGTCACCTATTATTTAAAGTTTAAATTAGACTGAATTTGGGTAACACACTCAACTTTGTTATCCAGACGAACCAACACACTAAGAATATTCTTAAAGTTTGCACCCTTTTCCTTTGGATTATGGTAAACCCATTGATAATCATATTCATTCAATTCCAAAAGAAGATGATTAAATAGCAAAGCCTTTTCCGATGACTTGCTTAGTTCCTTTAGGCCAATACTAGAAACACTCACCAATTCATTTCAGCCTAATCTTATATAGCGTTGAAAATATTTTTTAGGGGTCTTCCATATGCCATTTCATCTTGAGTTTCATCATTAGTTACTGAGGGAATGTAAAAAATAACATCCTCAAAATAAAGTTTTCTTTCCAATATAAAATTTTTTCTCATCATATGTAACATCATTTTGCTCAAAATTGGTCGAGATGCATCTTCTAACAACTTCATGGGTTGGTAATGGATATTGACGCTACTTCTCAAATGATGAACACCCCATAAAAATACACGCATACGAAACTAAGGAAGCCTATAATAGCCAATTATGATCATTTCTAGTGTTGCTTGATAACTTATAGCAACAAAACGACTAATAACATATTTTCTAAGAAAGCCATCGGCAAAAGCTAAAAATGACAACTACATCTTCCGCTAATAACCGCTATCGTGAATGAATCAAAATAAACCCTAACTAAACTATGAGATAATGGTAAGAAATGAATTGAACCCACAAAGAACTGAAAGGCTAAATTTACTAAGATTGAGGTGAATGTTGTTTTGAAAATCAAATTTATAAATTTCAGAATTAAAATAAAAAAAAAAAAGATAATTAAAAGGATGTGAATTAATGAGAAGAAGCTATCATTAGGTTTTGGATATGTTTTGGTATTATTATCTTATCTCTGGATCATACTTCGCTTCACTGAAACTACAAGTTCTAATGCAACCACAAAAATATAACCTCAAGCTACCCTAAGTATAACATATCTTGTCAAGCACTATCGCCTATTGCCTTCACTTAGCACGCTTAGTTTAATTGGTTGAAGGCTATCGTAGTGTTTGAATAGAATAAATGAATCATAGTGACAAATATTCTAAAATTTAACTATTAAAAATCATCCACAAGGGAAGGGGTCTTTAACATCAAACAATCAAGTATGCGTTACAACCAGAAATTAAATAATAATAAATCAAAACTTTGTCTATACCTAAGGATAGAAAGGGGACTTAGCCGTTCATGGTGCAAATGAATGAAGGGCAGTAGCAACAGTGTTCTTCCATAAAGACCCAAACATGAGTGAAGGGATTCAGTGGCATGATGCGATGGTGGTGATGAAACGTTGGTGCAATGGCAATGATCTCAGCGCAATGTTGTCTAGAAAAATCCATCTAGAAGAAGGTGCTACCAAAAAGAAGTGAGAATCGTTAAAAAAGGAAAGAAAAACCAATGAGGGATAATGTATATGAGTGAGAGATGTGTGAAGTTGATATGGAAATGGCAACATGTGTGAGATGGGAGAGATTCTAGGAGAACAAAAAAAGAGAGAATGGTGCTTGTGTCTTAGAGAATGAGAGTCAAAGAGAGAGGGACCAAAAGAGAGATATATGAGAGAGAGATAGAGAAGAACCGTGAGAAGGAGAGACCGAGAGTGATTAAGAAAGAGAGAGATATAGGGGAAAAGAGAGAGAGAGAGAGAGAGGCGAAGTTATAAAAGGAGATGGAATCGTGGGCTGAAGTTGTATTAGAGGAGAGAAGAGAGGGAGAAATAATAGGAGAGATGTTTTAGAAAAAGAGGGAGAATCATACTCTAATTTGGACAAAGAGAGAGAGAGAAGGATGAGAGAAAATAGGAGAAAGAGAAAGATGAGAAACTATGGGATTCCTTTCCTTACTTTATTTTTTTATTATTATTATTTTCTTTCCTTCTCTCTTGAAAATCCAATTCTACCCTTGATCCTTTGCCCTTGCTTTTAGACTGAACCACCTCCATACATTTAGCATCAAACCTGTGCACATCTCTTGGAAACCCTGCAATCATTGAAAATCAAAATATATAGTCAAATTAATCATGAAAATCTAATTAAAATTCATAATTAAATAACCGTTTCATTAATAGTTATAACTCAATCAACTAACAAAAAAATTTGTTTAAAAAAGTTGACAACACTCAAATACACAATCAATTGGTGGTTTTTGGGGTTCTATTTCCCACTTATAAAAATTGTGGGAGAGGAAAGGAGAAGAAGAAAAGGAGAGGAAGAATAGGAAGAAGAGGAAGAAGAGGAAGAAGGAGAAGAAGGACTCACCTTGGCTCCCGACTGCCGCCTAGTTGCCAGAATCCAGCCCGGAGGTAAGTGTAACCTCTTTTACCACTCTCTCTCTCTTCATTTTGACCTAGGTTAAGCTAGGTATAGGGGTAATATTGGGCCACAAACCATGTTGAGCTCGGGGGGATGCATATTTCATGTCCCCCGGTGCCATTGCAGAGCTCAAATCGAGTCCGGTGAACTCCAATAACAAGAATGACCAAATGACCAAGGGTTTCGATAGTTCGATCGATGTATCTCCCAAACAACTCAGTGGAATCGGGATTTTATTAGCATAGAATGATGCTAGGAACATCCCCCTCAAACTTCACGGAATAAATCCTGACAATCGGGCCCGAGCTGAAAAGCACCAATTCACTTGAACAGTCCTGCCTTGCCATCGAAAATAAGCCACCAAAAATACTGGGCCTGCTTCCGGTGGGTTGTTTCCGGTGAATCCCTAAGCCTTAGGAGCTCTCTGTGATGTCCACCAGAAACAACACTGATATTTTCGGTGGACAGTGTCTGTTTTCGGCGACATTACTGTCATTGATGGACTTTGACTGTACCCTTTGGGGGTGACCCATGTGGGCCCCTCTCGATGTTCCCAACACGTATTGATGTTCGGTTACTTTTGTGTCTAGGACAGTGACGCACATGAATCCCGAGGTCAAAATTAAGTTGAACGATCGGTGGTCATACTTGAACCCTAATTCACACGAGCATAATCAAGGTGAGGGATAGATTGCTTTTAATTTGAGAATGTTTGTCTATTTAGAATTGCTCACATGTATAGATCTTTATATGATTTATTCATTTCTCAAATGATGATGGTATGCTATAACATGTTACATTTTATTGTATTGATATGAAATGTTGTGGATATGTATGGCGGGATCCGGTGTGGCTGAGGTGGTATCGGTACAGTGATTGTCATATGTCTATTGCATTCATGCATTGATTATGTGCATTAGATTTAGTTGTATTCGTGGATTACACTTTGTGGGCAATGTGTTACTGGTATCATGTGCTTCGGGACTGCATTTGGAAATGGATACTCTTTGTGGCCGATGATTGGTACCGGTGTTGCGTAGTCCATACTCAACTATTATATACATGCTAGATTAGGTAAACGGTCACAGGTCACACTTTGTGGCCGAGGTGTTACCGGTATTGTGTACCCCAGGATTGTACTTGGAGATGGATTACTCTTTGTGGCCGATATGTAATCGGTATCGTATAATTCATATTAACTGTATCATTATGAAGGCATGTAGATTATTTGTGGTCAGATATCATTCCCTATGCTACGAACCTTTGCCAATAGGGGAAAGGTGTTGGATAACTCATTGTGATATGTTCGATGTGCCTTTCCAGAACGCCACACCCGCGGTACGATGTGATTGTTGTCGGAGGTGAAAACTTATCTAGCGTGGCCGATGATTGGTACCAGTGCCATGACAGCCAAGAGGGGGTTATCAAGAGTTTGCTGGGTGACCCATGGTCGTATACGGGGATTGACAGGCTTCTATTCATGGCTAAAGTTTTTATCCTTGCGTATTCGGTGGCGGTTTCAAGGCGAGGGATACAGCCTAATGTGCCGTAGTAGCATTTACCAGACTTAGTTGTATTGATAGGTGGATAATAAAATAAATGAATTATATCATGAGCATCATGGACTATGTATTTAATTTCTGTAATCATACATTATATTTACTTATGCGAATGCTATACGTGGATGTGTATGAACCCCACCCCTCATTGAACAAGTTGGAAAGCTCACCCCACGTATAGACTCCTTTTTAAATGATGATGCAGGTATAGTCGTGCCTATGGCTAGTGACTCTCTTTCCATCGGACCCAAGTACAGAGTGAGCAACTGGTGGATGACAGAAGCGGAGGAGCATGGCTAGGACTATGCTTGTGATTTCTGTGCATACGTAGTACCATGAGGTGTCTAGCATATTTTATTATTTTTATACAGATTGTGGATGGTACACTTTTAAACTTGATAATTATAAGTCTTGGATAATTGTAACAGATAAACCGGTTATGGATATTTACATTATCACTAGATGTTTTTCCCCATTTATTTATGATTCCACTATATTACTCTGATTCTGCTGCTTTTGGTTGGTTTGTGATGTGAGATTCTGAAATGTTAAGGTATTGCGATCAGAGATCTTCGTAGGTTCATAAGATAAGTACGTGTCTTACTCACACCACCGGTATTCCTAATGGTAAGTTGAGTCTACTGGAAGTGGGTTGTGATAGGAAGATAGAATATCATTCCTTGAGGTGGAGAGAATAGATAAGCTCTAAATTCTTCTATAGTGGGGCATACTTCGATTGTCCCGAATCTGAACACATGTAGATAAGTATCCGAGTGTCGGCGTGCCTACCGTAACAAATTATAGTGCAGCTTTATGCATCCAATTTTCCTAAACACTTGCAACTTTGTGGCTTCCAGTAGCCTTGACTCTTCCCTGTTATCTTCAATATCCACTTCTGTAGTGCCTAGTCTAGAGAATCCATGATTCTCACCCCTGTGATCGACTTAATGGTTAGGATAAAAGGTAAAATAACTTTCAAAACCTATTCAATTGCTCTAGACTCAAAAAAATATTTACCATTGTTTACTAATCACACTTAGACTCACCGTTTATAAGGAGATCAAAGGTGGAAAACAAACTAGCCTCGATTAATGATACCAGCTGGCAACCTTTGTGGGGTTTCTGGCAAAGAGGGAATTCAAAGGATCATAGGCGAAGGACAACTACCTAATGATCAATAATGATGACTGGAGATTTCTTTAGTTCCAGTCATATGCCTAGAGGGGTAAATTTTTTGTGCTTATTTCAAAAGTGGAGGGTGCTTCTTTGGATAAATTTCATCCTCTATGCATGGGGAAAATTTTTATTGCAAGATTATATCAAAGATTATATTGCATCAGATCTTGCAAATATGATGTTTGCTTCAACAAGAGGGGGTGGTCTTGGCCTTAAAATCGAAATTAAAAAAGCTTATGACACAATTTCGTGGTCTTTCCTTTTTCAGGTGCTACATAAATTTGGCTTCTCAGAGAAGTGGGTTACATGGCTACATCAAATTTTGATATCTACTAAGATATCTATCATGGTTAATGGTGGTCCGCAGGGGTACTTTGGAGTGGAGTGAGGGTTGAGACAAGGGGACCCTATCTCTCCAATACTCTTCATTATTGTCGAAGAAGTGTTGTCTAAGGGGCTGAAGCTCTTGATTCAAGTGAATAAGTTGAAGCTGATTCAGGGTCCAAGAGGTGCCCCTACTTCTGGTCACATTCTCTTTGCAGATGACATCTTCATATTCACCAATGCAACCATGAGGTATGTCTTTTCTTTTTTATATATGTAATTTTACAAATTACATATATAAAAAAGAAAAGACATACCATGAGGTATGTTAGGAATTTAAGAGATTTTTTATTTAAATATCAAGAATATTCTAGGAAATGTATCGGCTTAGAGACAAGTAAGCTTTTCATGGGAAAAATCTCTCCTGCCAGAAAGCAGAGTATCTCTGAAACCTTGGGATCCCGATGTGTAATTTCCCTACAAGATATCTTGGAGTGGAAATTTTCAAGGGAAGAGTAAAGAAAGAGGCTTTGTTACCGATTATGGACAAGGTTAAGGGGAGATTGGCAGGTTGGAAAGGGAAATCGTTGCCAATGGCGGGTAGAGTGGAATTGGAGAAAATGGTTATTTCAGGAATACCTATCCACGGCTTTTCGGTTTATTAGTGGCCTTTGTCTCTCATTGCAATGATGGAGAGATGGATGCGAAACTTTATTTGAATTGGGGAAATTGACACAGTGAGATAGATTACTATGAAGTGGGACTCTCTGTGCAAGCCCAAGGAGGAAGGGGGACTGGGGATAAGAAGGCTAAGAGATTCGAATAAGATCATACTATATAAAATGGTCTGGAGAATGAAAAAAATGAGAAATCTTCTTATGCTTCTTTTCTCAGAGCCCGATTTGTTAAAAAGGATGGAAGGACTCTTAGAGGATTTTCACCCCTCCTCCATTGCACCAGAAGTTAGGAAGATGTGGGGTTTTGTGGAAGACAATGAGAGGTGGATTATCGGGAATGACCAACTTGTGACCTTCTGGAAGGATATATGGTGGGGACCAAAGTCTGTCATGGAGGAAGTAAATTTAGAAATTTCAGCTCCCTTTCTACTTTTGCAAAGGTGGGGGATTTCATTAGAGAGGGGGAATGGGTCCTTCCAGAGGTGAACTCTCCTCTTCTCAAACATGTTTTCAATCAGATTAAGGAGATTAAAATGCCCAATGTGCAGATGGAGAACGTGAGTGTATGGTCCTTAACGCCTTTAGGGAATTTCTTTATAGCGTCAGCTTGGGAGGACATCAAAAGGGAATCGCCTAAGGTGCATTGGGCCTCTTTGATTTGGCAGAAAGACTTACCTCCAAGATACTCTACTTTTGGGTGGCGTTTGGTGCACTATAAGCTCCCCACATATGAGATTGTAAGAAGCAAAGGTGTTCAGTTGGCTTCTATCTGTAATCTTTGTGGTAAGCCTGAAGAGAGTATCGACCATATTTTCCTTCAGTAACTCTTCTCTGTTTCCATATGGGAAAAAAATTTTAATTGCTTTGGGGTAGCGTGGAAGGTCTAGGTGTCTATAGAGAGTTTCCTACTGTGGTGGAAGAGAAGAGCTCGTGCCCTCAATAACAAAAAGCAATGGAAGATGGGATTTCATATTATAACATCTCATATCTAGTGGGAGAGAAATAAAAGGAGGCACAAGACTAAGGCAAGGCTAGCTGGATACATTTTTGAAAGCATTAGACAAGAGATTATGCTTTGTAATGGCGGTACAAGTGAAGAGGTGAGATCAGTTTCTGATGTTCTATGTTGTAAGAAACTGGGCTTGATGATTAAATATGCTAACACCACTCCTCCCCTTGAGGCACTGGTGTAAACAACCCCCAAACTGGATCAAGATTAATGTGGATGGTAGCTCTCTGGCAACCCAGGAAATGTAGGTGCTGGAGGTGTGCTGCGAAACAGTGAGGGCCAGGTATGTGACTCCTTTAGTATTTTCTTAGGTATTTTTTAAAAAGATATACAAGGAAGAGTTTGACGCAGTCTTAGAAGGGATTATGATGGCAAAGGATCATAATGCTATGGGTGTGTGGATAGAATCAGATTCGGCGTCAGTGGTCTCTGTGATTCAGAGAAGACAGATACTTTGGTTCGCCTTCCAAAAATGGGTTTCTTCCCTCTGATATTTGGAATCTATTTCTTGGAAGATAACTCATTGCTGTCGTGAAGACAACACTATTGCGAACTACTTAGCAAAGAAGGCATCTAAGGCTGGCACTTCAAATTTCTCCATGGTTTTCCCTGATCATATTGATGTTGATCTTAAAAATGATGTTATGGACAGACATAGACTTAGATTCTGCTAAGCCGCTTGCTTGCTCTCTTTGTTGATGGTTATGCTGAAGGTGGAGTTTGTAAGTTGGCTTAGTGGTTTCTCCCGTGTTCTTTTAGTTTTTCTTTGATGTATTTATTCCTTTTATTTTTAATAAAATTATCCTTTTAACCCAAAATATTATGGAATTATGTGATCTACCAATAGGTAGAATTGTTATAGATTTCAAATGGGTAGTTCAGAAAAAAAATATAAAATATATGGGTCTATTGATAAATTCAAAGCCCAATTAATTGTAAAAGGATATACATAAAAGAGAAGAATAGACTATCAAGAAAACTTATTTGCCAATAGCGAAAATTTTCCCTATTAGATTAATATTGGCACTTGTCACACATTTATTCTTAGAATTGTTCCAAATGGATGTGAAAATCGCCTTTCTCAGTGATGAGTTGGAAGAAAACATATACATGCAACAATCTAAAGGTTTTTAGGTAACGGGACAGGAAGATAAAGTATGTAAACATAAAAAGTCTTTGTACCGATTATAGCAATCTTCATATCCATGGTATTCAGTATTCCACAAAACGATAATTCAATTAGGATTCGTAGCAAAAAAGTTGGACAACTTTGTATATATTTTGAGGAGGAAGAGTAGTTTTACTATTCTCTACTCGAATGTTGATGACATATTGTCGGCTGAAAATGACTTTGATATACTGAACAAAACAAAGTATGAACTCAATAATTGATTTGAAATGAAGGATAAGGAGAAGCAACCTCTATCTTAGGAATTCAAATGCTTATAGATATAACACAACGAAGGTTGTGTTTCAATAAAAAAAAAAATACTTGAATTCTGTGTTGAAAAGGTTCAGGATGAAGAATTGAAATCCCTTGACAACTCCAATTGTACTGGGAAAGACTTTGTCCTCAAGAAGGATAGAAAAAGTTAAATGTACATTTTACTCAGGCAATAGGTAGTTTGATGTACGCAATGTTGTGCATACGATCGTATTCAACCAATTTGATTTGTTTGGTAAGTAGATACCAAATTAATCTTGGCTTTGCTCATTGGGAAACAGTGAAAAAGATTATAAAGTACATCAAAGGAATTAAACACTCAAAAAAAAAAATCAAACAAAAAAGCTTGAGATTGTTGGATCCTTCGATGTTGACTTTAAAGATGATAGAGATGACTAGTCTACCTCTGGTTATATGTTATATATGGAGCTGCGGTAGTTTCCTGAGGTAGCAAGAAATAAGGGTGTGTTTCTCAGCACACAGAGGAAGCTAAGTACATTGCTTGTAGTATGACAAGTACTCATGCACTCTGGATAAAAAAGGTTCTTAATAGAACTTGGGTTGGATCTTATAAATGGACCAATGGAAATATTTTGTGATAATCAGGCAGTAATAAGTTTGATACACAATAGTGCAAATAGCTCGAAGGGAAAACATATAAAAATGCAACACAACTATATTTGAGATATAGTAGAAAAAATGTGAAATTAAAATAACCTATATATCTGCAAGCGATATGGTAGCCAATCCCCTCATAAAGGGAGTTCGTGCGGAAGCTTATATCAAGCATGTAAATTTAATGAGACCTAAAACAATCTAAGTCTGGAATTTGAACTAAACGTTCAGAGTATGTACATATATATACTAGCAAAAATACACATGCAAATGCAAGTGTAGCTATATATTGGAGAGAGAGAGAGAGAGAGAGAGAGAGAGAGAAAGAGAGAGAGTTGTCTAAGATAATATTAATTGCACTTATTTTATCCTTCAATAACTAACCCTTGTAACAAACTAAATTGAAAAACTATAGGAATATCACTATTATCACAATTAACCGAAATAATTATGTAAATGCCATTATCATTCATGCTACTATAACTAAAAATTGTGAAAATTCTATTACCATACCATTTTCCAAAAATAATTATGAAAATGTAATTTTTTCAATTTTGTTACATGAGAATGATCTTTAGCTATTGACACATCATGAATGCTCTTGTTTTGTGTGGATGATTGCTTTAGTGACTAAGCTATGAACAATCGAATATTAAGGAAAAAAACAAAACAATTGAAAAAAAAATGTCTTGGTGGATTCGAACCACCATTCCCTTGGAACATGTTTGAGACATGCTCATGTTTTAAATATTGTACCAATTTGAGCTAAAGACAAAAAGAATTGCTTGGAATATACAAGTAACCATGAGACCTCACCACAAATCTTATTCCAAAACCTACATCACATTTTTCAATTTGATCTAATCGAAAACATTCTCGGACATATCCTGATTCCCAACAAGCACTCAGCCAATTTAAAATTTCTGAACATTTTCAGAGGATTTCAATCAATAATCAGATTAGATTTTTAATTGTTAAATCCACTCAATAAATTCAAATTTAAATCACCAGTTTCATTCAAAGATTTAGAGCATAAATTGAGCCTGAATCATGAGCAAGGATTAAAGTATCGGTATCGGTCGTCGTATCGATCGGTCAAAATTAAGTTACGTATCGAAGGGTATCGTATCGTATCGGAGATATGCTAAGATACGCTAAAGATACGCACATAAATGGATAGGGAACACATTTTTATACACTTTTGCATAAAAAAAATAGTTAAAAAAAGTTATATATAACATGTAGAATGCATAAATACTTAAGTAGAGGGTATCGTATTGATAGACAAATATATTGAGTTGAAAATGTTCAAAATGATGAGGTTTGAGTTTCTTACAGTTTTTTCTTTCCTCATTGCCGTTGCCACTATGATGAGTGCCGTGAAGAGTGTCGTGGTGGTTCAAATCCTTGGCTAGGACCTTCTTCTTCAATAGGAGCAACTACGATGATATTCTGCACTTGTCGAATATAGGCACAATATTTACCCCAGTCGAAATATTTATGGTAGTGGGTCTCCCATTCATTGTAGAAAAATTAAATTTTTTTTTATAGAAGTTGTAGATTAAATGTTTTTAAAGAACATATAAAAAATCAACAAAGTGTGGATCAATATATTTGAGTAGATCTGAGAAATAAAAAATAATAATTTGAAACCCTCACTTTTTTGGGGAAAAAATGTGGGTTTCATTTGAAATCATGTATTTAGTAATTATAAGTTATGACATTATTTTTAAGAGTTGAATGAACTAAATTTTCTAAAAAAAAAAAATTTTGGGGGATTTTTCTTCTTTTTTTTTAAATTAATTTTGAAATAAAAAAATTAAAAAAATATATTTTTTTGAGAAAAATCAAAAATTTCCATGGAAGTTGTAGAACACTTGTTTTTACATAACATATAAAAAATCTAGAAAACTGTTGGTGAGAGTGTGAAGTGTTTGTTTCAAACAACAAAAAATTCACACTTAAGTAGCCGTATCGTACCGATACAGTACGATACGGCTCGATACTGCACGATACCTTCGATACGTACCGATACTCTCGGGAATTTTTAGATTTTCAAAAGTTCGTATCGTAGAGTATCTTACGTATCGGTACCGATATGGTACGGCACGATACAATACGTACGATACGCCGATACACAAAAAGAGGCCCAAAATTCCCCGTAGCGTATCGGTATGTATCGTGCCGATACCTACCGATATGGATACGTATCGGCCGATACGGCACGATACGCACTGATACTTAAAACCATGATCATGAGTCAAATTAAATTTCAAATTTTAATGCAAAGGGCTTAAATTTCAAAATCAAAATTTCAGATTTTAATACATCCCTCAAGACCACAATGCCTGAATTAAATCTTAGACTTTTAGACCATATATAGAGTTTACCATCATTGAACAGAAGTCAACAGTTGAGGACATTATTGACCATTCATATTCAATTTCTATAAAAAAAACACATCCACAAAATACCATGAAAACATAATACTAATAGGTAAATCTATAAAGTTTAGATTTTAAGGGTCACTAGTAAATTAAATTCAGATACACCATGATCTTTTTGCACCCCCCCCACCCACCCACCCACCCTTGTACCCCATTTGCTAACCAATGACATTTAACCAAAGTAGAAAATGCCCACAAAATTAACCCAAAGTACTCATGTACTAAGAGAAGATATTTGTTAGAAATGAAATTCAAGATACAGGAAAGATTCAAAGCATAAGTAAAGAAGTTGAACCAATTTTTGTAAGGTGATCATTAACATTACATGCCAGTTGGAAAGACACACAAAAAATGCTGAAAAAAGAATGGTAAATGAAGACATCCTTCTCAAGTATGGAAATTAAAAAGAAAGTGATGGCTTCTCAGTTTCTACTTCCTCAATTTATTAATACATAAATTTAGCACATGTAGGCTGGGGAGACATTATTTCTAGAAGAAGCTGCCGGTAAAGAGTGCAAGCAGTCCAGCTCCTGATGTCACTAAGACATTTGACTCAACAACTGAGTGAAGCAAAATTAATTGGAAGTACGTTGATGGTTGTGACCCAAAATCTGAGTGATGCAAAATCAATTGAAAGTATGTTGATGGCTAGAAAAGATGGCAGACAAAATATGATTCTTTCAAATTACATATTTATCCACAACAATATAATTTTCTATACTAAAGGAATTTCTACCCGAATCAATCCATACCATTAGCACAGTTAAAATTTAATAAATGAAGAACTCATATACAATGGAATCAATAAGACAGATCCAAGTCATAAGAGAGAACCCATACGTGGAATTTACTGGAACCCATTGCCATCCCATAACATTAGAATACTATAATTCAAATACCCAACACAAATCGCCTGTCCTAAATATAAAATAAAAGAACTAGAAAAAATAAAGTCAATTTCAATTATGAAGATAAAGAAAATAACAATATTTGATTGAAGGCCATACCTTATTTGGCTAGCGTTGTTACGGCATTAGTTTTCCGTTAGGTTAACCAAAAATCCATGCAAACATGCTTGATTTCCTAAGAGAAACTTCCTATTTTTCAGCCAAGAGGAGAAAATTCCTATCGAAGCCCTAACCCTAGCTACAACTGAATTGCATAAATTGATCCAATGATCTATTGACAATAAGTTAGCCCCCAAAATATCTAATCAAAATTTAAAAAACGCACAGATACAAATGGATCCTGCCGAAACTTTCCATGAGTAGAGAAAGAGGAAGAGGTTACCAGGGATTCATAGATTTCGATGGGGACTTGTGGCCGTAAGATCGACTGCTATGGCTTTGAGGATGTGTGTAGCGGCATCTTTCAAGTCCAGGAGAGGTCCTTGTCTGCCTCGTCCATAATGTCCTTGGGCCTTGGAAAAAGGGACGCAGGTGGCTTTGTTGCGGCCTTGGAGGTGGATCATGCTCAGACCAGCAATTGAGAGAAGAGAAGTTCTCCCCATCGCAAAGAGACTTTTGGTTGAATGATACGAGAGAGAAACCAGGCCTTGAGTATGTGAGTTTGAATGATTTTAGAGTTCAGTAAAGAGAAGGAAAGTGGAGAATACTGATCTCCTCCAACACGTAATAGGAAAGCCAAATACCATATAACATATGATTTGGTTGTTGTGTATTTCCAACCATAATCATAAGAGAGTGAGGGAATTTAGGAAAGAATCTACTATTGTTAGGAGCGTGAGCCATAAGGGAGAGGAAGAGTTTTAGTAGAAAGGTAAGCGGGAGGGAGAGACGGGATCATAAAAAGGTTATTTTATATATTAAATATAAAAATATTGTTAGTTTTATAAAGAAGGTTTACCAGAAATTTCAGCTTAAAAAGAGAAGTGTGAGGGAGAGATGGAGGAAGAAAGTGCGAAAAAAAAAATAAAAAGATAGAACAAAGAGGGAGACTTGTGAGAGTGGGAGGGAGAGAGAGCAATTTCATATTAAAAAGTGATATTAAAAAGTGAAGTGGGAAGGAAAGAAGGAGGAAGTAGTCCAATGAAAGAGAAACTTGCTTTCGTCCCAAGTTTTGCTTGCTTGTCAAGCAAGTCTAGTTTCTGGCCTTGGTGATGATCCGCGGTAACACTTCCGATGATTATTCTGGCTCTCTTGCACTGTTCTCTCCTAAATCCTGATTTCACATCGATTGGGACTGGTCTGTATCAGGACAGTTAGCGTCCCACTCGAACTCAACCTCTAGAGTCATACTCACACTCAACAACCTCTCCTACATTGTAGGCATTTTCAGTGAGCACAAACTCTAGAGACTACTTGCAGTCCAAGACTACCTCATGAGACAGCAGAGTTGGAATAGGACTCTCACATGTGATAATAGACTTTTTGTCCATTACTCACATATGTTAACAGAGTCCTACCCTATTACTATTAGAGTTTGAGTCTCCCACATGTGATCATAGAGTTAGTCTATAACTCAATAACTGTAATCTCTATATAAGAGCACCATTGTACACTCATTAAAGTTAATGCCAATAGACTATTTCAACATGGTATCACGAGCTGCATAAAGCTCCACCGAGCACCTTCCCCATCCCCACGTTTTCCTCCCCTTCTTTTATTATATCTCCCCTCTCCAATAGCCTACGCCCCTCTCTTCTTTGCAACTTCTTTGAGAAAAAAAAAAAAGAGACCAACGTCCCTCTTAACCTATACTTTCTCCCACACCCTCCTACCTCTCCAATAACCCACGCCTCCCCATCTTCCTCTCTTGCAAAAAAAAAAGAAGCAAACCAAAAAGCCACACACGTCCCTTTTCTCTCTTCTAGTCTCCAAAAAAGAAAAAAAAAACCCAAAGAGACCAACATCCCTTTCTCCATCTCCCATCCCTTTCTCCATCTCATCCCTTACCATGGCCGAACCATCCCCACCTCCCACATCCCTATCTGGTGCTCATCATATGATATCTCTAAAGTTCACATCTAAGAACTATGTTTATTGGCGCACACAGGTCGTACCCTATCTCACTGGCCAACGCCTCTTCGACTATGTCACCGGTGACAATCGTTGCCCTCAAGACCCTATCAAAGCCAAGGCATGGTGTGAACAAGATGCTTTTATTATGAGCCTTCTCATCGCCTCTCTCTCTGAAGAGGTCTTTTCATTAGCAGTTGGACGGACCACTAGCAAAAAGATCTGGGATGCACTCCATACTACATTCAGCTCTCCGTCTACAACCAGGACTCTATCTCTCAACGTCTCCCTTCAAAATCTGGTTCACAAACCAGACGAGACCATTACTCAGTTTCTCCATCGAGCCAAGCATCTCTCCGATGAGCTAGCAGCTGCAGGGAAGCCCCTCCCATCGGAAGACTTTAACATCCACATCTTCTGGGCCCTACGCACTGAATATCAAGCCCTTGCCTCCATTATGATGGCACAAAAGGAGCCCATCTCCTACACCGACATGCATGGTCTCCTTATGAGTCACGAGAACCTTCTCCACTCACGCCTTCCCATTGTTAATCCTGCCATTGATGCATCAGCCCATGTCACTCGCCAAGGTTGTGGCCCTCCTTCCACTGGTGGTCATGGTACAAGCTCCTCCCAGGGCCGTGGTCGTGGTTGTGCTAGTGGATTTGGTCGCTCTAATGCATTCGCTCACAATCCATGCATAATCTGTGGATGCACTAATCATCAGACAGATATTGCTACTACCGCCCACAGGGACCTACCAGAGCTACCATTCTACCTACCCCTCCCCATCCCTACAATCTGCCACCACCTCAACCCAATGCCTACCATACTACACCTTTCCCTACCCCTCAACTGTCACACTCCGTTCACACAGAACCGGACCAGTGACCGGGTCAACACCGGTTAACCCAAACCTGTCAGGATCATCTGATACAGTATTCCACCACAGTATACACACAACTAAGAAAGTGCTCATCAGTTCAGTGGAAGACTTGGTTTACCTGTGAATATTCCCATAATACTTGATATCCAAATTGTAATACAATAGTTTAAGTATATGTGGGCCCAAAGGCATGATATTTACACAAAAAGAATACAATTTACATATCAAGTACTCAAAAGGAATCATCAAAAATCAGATAGTACAGCTCAGCTCGGTATCAAATGTAGAGCTCAGCTTCGGTATCAAAGGGTAGAGCTCAGCTAGGTATCAGAACTGCAGTCCCGCAGCACAGCCCTCGCACGAGCAATCCGTGTCGTGCTCTAACTCCTCAGGGGTCCACCAATCCTCTTTAGGGAACTCAACTGTGGGACCCGACCCGTGCTCTTCAGATGGATGACCTGCAAAATCATCTAAAAGAGGTGCACACGTGGGATGAGCTCACTAGCTCAGTAAGTGGAAAGAAGGACCACACAGCAGTCCTCACAACAAATCACAACCATATGCACTATATGCTATGCAATACATTTTTAATCACATCCACCTAAGCAACATTACTAAGTCTTTGGTTTAGTGCTACTACAACCACAGTGCGCGTATACTTCGGGTACGAGCCGCGAACTCCATCCCGTGATATGCCCATAGGGCTGTCGAAGAAGGCCCATCGTGAGTACTCGAAAAAGTAAAACATGCTGACCACCGGCTCTCAACATAAAATAAATGACTAAAATTAAAGGTGCTGACTCCAGCAATTTAAAAGCAGTACGATTAGCCCTCTTGAATATACCACCGGGGTTGCCAACTGTCCTAATGACCAGCCGGGCGTATGTCTAACCGCCACAGTGACCCGACAACCGTGACCACTGCTTCTCCCCAAATGGTAACCTAACACCTTAACCCCTATTGGGAAGGTTCGTAGCACGGGAAGATGATAATCCTAAACCGCATGCTTCTATATAACAATAGTACGATTGCATAGTGCCACCGCGTCCCATACCATGGGCCACCAATGCACTCGTTTCCAAGCCGACTACGGCATCTAGTCTATTAATGCATCATGCACAATGATGTCAACATTCATCACATAAGCATATCATCACTTGGCATTTAGAAAATAAACACAGCACCCATGGCATAACAATATGAGGATGACTAATCTACACAACATTTTCATGATGACATGGCTAGCCTAGATACAATTAAATGAATGCCAAACAAGCCTTGAAACAAGGCCAAACGTCCTCTCCCCACTTACCTGTAATGTACAAGGACTCACGCTCAGTACGGGTAAGATCCGGTGGGGGAAGCGTACGTTTTGGTGAACCTAACATAAGTGAATGGGGGTTAGCATTTCGCCACCTTAGGATCAAAATTAATAAGATCCAATGATAAAATCATGTTTAGAATCCTAAAAGAATGTCGCACGTCCGTTTTGGACCCATTCGGACGTAAAAATCATGTTGGGAGCCTCTCGGCTGGGTCGGACATCCCACCTGTCATAACCCACCAGTCAGACCCACCGGTCTTGACCGGCGGGCAGGTTGGCCCATCGGTTGGGCCCATCGGTTAGGCCCCAGGGTCCTGCTAAGACTGGTGGGCAGGTCAACCCACCGGTTGGCCCATCGGTCTGGCCCGTTGGTTGGGCTCGAGGGTCTGCCCTCTCGGGCGGGTGCCCTCAGGCGGGCCATTTAGCCCACCGGTCTTGGCGGGAAAGTGCCATTTTTCCCCAAACTTCCCCCAACCTTTGGGGAATCAAATGGGGCTTTTTCAAACCCATTCTCCACACATTCAAGGTCTCATAAGATGGTTCTAACCTAGATCTAGGTTAGATTTAAGGAATGGAAAGCCATCTTACCTTCTTTGCTCAAGAACTCCTTCAAAACCCCAAAATCACTTCAAATCAACAATGCTTCTCCAACCTTGTAAATACTTCTTCAAATCCTTCAAAATCAACACATAGATCATCTATTAAACCTTAGAGTCATCATCTCAAGGGGGTTTACAAGGCCTCAAGAAACCCTACCCAAATCAAGGGTTTTACTTGGGTATGGTGAAAGTTTAAGGAACCTAGCCTTTGCTCACCTCTGAACGTAGATTTAGTGTTGGAGATCACTATCCCGACGTCAGAATGGAAAGATCAAGCCTCGGCGCCACTGAAATCCATCTCTTCTTCCTCTTCCTTCTCTTCTCCTCTTCTTTCCCTTCTTTTCTCTCTCCTCTTTACTCTTCTCACTAAACGTCCTAGTGTCATAAATGAGAAAAGAAAAAGGAAAACATAAATGCTATTTATACTTCCTAAAATAACTAAGTAATCATATGGATGGGTCACTCAGGTGGGTGGATGCGCCCACTTGTGACCACCCACCTGAGGGCCAAAACTTGGCCAACAAGTGGGATTTTGACAGAGTTCGACTCTTGGCACGAATCTCACTCATGGCATAAGATATAGTATATGTATGCGCTTTAAGATACGGCTACATACCTGCTTTATCCGTACATGGCCTTATGATAGGTGCATGTACACGGCTTGGGTACCCCCGCCTTTTCTGGCACTGGCTCGGATTTGTTGGGCCAGCCGGTGTTTAAGGTCACCCTTGCCATCATGGTCCATAAGGAACCCGCCTTAACTCTCTCCAGTTCGGGTCCTGCATGGTTAAACCGGGTCAACCGTGTAATCAGACTGGGTTTAAGAAGTAGGATATTACATCAACCCCTACCATCGCACCTCCACCCCATCACCCCACACCTCCACAATCCTTCACCACCTCTTGGATCCCTGATACTAGAGCCACCCACCATTCCACCCCTGACTTAACCCAATTCTCCACCTATGATCCATACACAGGTAATAACCACCTTCCATCTCTTCTCCCTCTCATTCCTTTTCTCTTTCTAATGTTTTACATGTTCCCACTCTCAATTGTTCTTTGTTATATGTTCAGCAGTTTTGCCGTGACAATAATGTTTACTTTGATTTTCACTATTCTTTTTTCTCTGTGAAGGATCTGAAGACCAATCAAACCCTCTTCACTGGACACATTAAGCATGGTCTCTATTCCATTCCAGCGTCACCTTATGCCAATTTGGCCTCTGACTCATCTTTCAGTCGCTGGCATCATCGTTTAGGGCACCCTCATGAACTTGTACTTCGTCTTATGTTACCTGGTCATCAGCTCGTGAAGTCTCCTTCTTTATGTTCTGCTTGCCAAATGGACAAAGCTAGAGATTGTCACTACGTGAAACTAGTACTCGTAGTTCCTCTCCTTTGGATTTGGTTTTTAGTGATGTATGGGGCCCCCACCCTACAGTTTCTTCAAATGGGAATCATTATTTTGTTATATTTGTTGATGACCATACTAAATATATTTGGTTTACTGCTTTAAAGTTGAAGTCTGATGTTTACTTTGCCTTTCGTACTTTTCAGGCCTTGGTGGAACGTCAATGTGATTCCCACAAGCATGGGAGTCTCTGTCTCTTCTGGTATTTGTGGCCTATAGGTTCTGTCCCCGACTCCTTTAGCATCGGTTGGACCTCGCATGATGCACCCAGGGGCGTATCCATTACACCCACCGTTTTTGCATGCACCACAGAATACCCTTTCACGACCGCCCTATTGTACAACACCTCCTCCTACTTTGGGTGATGATAAGAGTTTCACTCCTTATTACTCACGCGGTTGTGGTACGAGCGGTATTGGTTTGAACACCAACATGACCCCCTTTTCCCATTTCTCTGGTTCAGCAGGTAGCCACCCTTTGCAGGCCCCCCCACATGGCCCATATCCCCATCTTTTTCAACCTCTGTTATCACCCTTGTCCAACCTCATGCTATGAAGCTTAAGGCGGTAGCTGCAGCTGATCCTTTCCCTATGGATATCCAGACACAATCCAATTCGGTAGTGGTGGTGGGTTCTCTCCCTGCTTCTCCTACTCGTTTCTTCAAGCACCGTCTGGCAATTAGGGACCTTACTAATGCTGTGGATACTGGTAAAATTGAGTATACGAAAAAAGCACGCACTATTTCCTCTGAGGCAGAGGTGGCTGGCCGGGTGCAGCCACCCAAGGAACCATGAGTATCATATCTCTCAACTGTCGAGGTCTTGGCCGAGCCTCAACAAGGTGAGAACTCCGCTCACTAGTAGTATATAAAAGGCCCCTTTTGATCTTTTTGTGTGAACTTAAAGCCACTCAGCTTGATTATAACACTTTTTGTCGCTCTCTTGGAATTGATCACTAGCTGGTGTCCCCTCCTTCTAATGGCAGTGGTGGATTAGCTCTTTTATGGAAGGATTCCGTCCAACTTTCTGTAATATGGCAGTCATCATGGTGCTTTCATACTCAGGTTACATTCTCTTCTGAAAACTTCCAGAGTACGTGCACGTTTGTATATTTAAACAGTGTTGCTGCACACAGGAAGCAACAATGGGTCTCTCTTTTAGATCTCTCAAGCTTTGCTCAACGGCCTTGGCTTATAGGTGGTGACTGGAATTCCTACTTGACATTACAAGATAAACATGGGGGACACCCTTTGACAGAGTCCCAGCTTTCGGACTTTCAGACCTTCTTGAGCGATACAGATCTACTCGATCTTCCATTTGAGGGTGCTGCGTTCACGTGGGACAATCGCCAGCGATCTGATCTTCGGATTGAATCTTGATAGGCGTGAATCTCAAATTCGATTGCATATTAACTCTTTACATGCTATAGCCATTCCTCAACGTGATGATCAGTGTTATGTTGATGAAAATCTCTACAATGCCATCCTACAGCGGATTATTCATCAATGGGATCTCCTCTGGTTTCAAAGATCTCATTGGATTGGTTACATTTTGGAGATAAAAATTCTAAGTTTTTTTCTATTACAGCTTCTCATCGAAAGGGTAGAAATCAGATTCGTAGTCTAAATGTCAATGGACTGGTTCTTTCCGAACGGGAGGATCTTGAGGCGGAAATTTTGCAACATTTTCTTCAACTTTATCGCACGACTTCGCCCCCATTGGTTGATTCGTATTTTGACTGTATTCCGAATAGTGTTTCAACCGATCACTGTTGAGGAAATTCGTAACACTGTCATGCGTATGGCCTCTCTCAAATCTCCTGGACCTGACGGCTATCAAGGCCTCTTTTATCAAAAAAATTGGTCAAATATTGGAGGGGATGTGATCAGGGCGGTTCAAACTTTTTTTCGCACAGGCACTTGTACTACAACCTTAAATCATACATTCCTAGTGCTTATTCCAAAGGTTGAACATCCCACTTCCATAGGTGAATTTCGTCCTATAAGCCTGTGTAATTTTATTTATAAAATCATCTCTCGGATTATGGTGGTGAGGCTTCAACCTATATTATCCAAACTCATCCCTTTAATCAAAATGGATTCGTGAAGGGGAGACAAATTCAAGATAATGTCTTAATTTGCCATGAATTGCTTCATCGGATTCGTATAAAAAAAAGGGGTAAGACATGTCTCATGTCTATCAAACTTGACATGCATAAGGCTTACGATCAGATGGAATGGACCTTTTTGGAAAAATGTTTGAATAGCTATGGCTTTGATCCTCAATGGGTTGCTCGCATAATGTTCTGTGTCTCTACTCCACATATGGCGGTTCTTGTTAATGGCTCTCCAACTTTGTATTTCCAGCCTTCAAGGGGCTTACAACAAGGCGATTCTCTCTCTTCATATTTGTTTGTTCTATGCGTTAAAGTTCTTTCCTCCCATTTGGCAATTGCACTCCATCAGGCTCAGCTGCAAGGAATCAAAGTCGCTCATGGTGGCGAATCCATATCACACATGGCCTTCGCGAATGATTTGATTCTGTTTGGCGAAGCAACTTCCTCAGAACTTCATTCTTTTACTTTGTTACTGGAGGATTATTGTCGCTTTTCTGGTCAACAATTGAATCTCTCCAAAACACGGATTCAATTCAGTCCTAATGTAAGTTCTAGCCTCAAGAGAAGTATTGAAGCACGATTTCAGGTCCTGCCTACTTCTCGACTGGATGTCTATCTAGGGGTTCCTTTTGGTGCTGGTAAATTATGTAAGAGTAACTGTCACAACCTCATACAACGAGTGAATTTGCGACTTCAGACATGGAAATCCAAATTTCTTAGTTATGTGGGTAAGCATGTACTGATCCAATCAGTTCTTTCAGCCCTTCCAAATCATTTTATTTCTTGCTTCAAGTTACCCTCCTCAGTGCTCAAAGAACTTGACTCCATCTCCCACAGTAAGCTGGGCTTCTATTTGTCAACCAAAAAGATGTGGTGATCTTAATTTGAAGTTGTCGACTTCGATGAATCAGGCTCTAGTAGCAAAAAAGGGTGGGCAGCTACTTTCACCAACTCTCTCTCTTTGGGGACGACTTATGAAACAGAATATTTCCTCATAACTACTTTTCTACATGCAGGCTGTCCGCAAAGTGCCTCATGGGGGTGGAAATCTATTATTGGCGCTAGTGATCTTCTCTGCAAGGGCATTTTTCTTCAAGTTGAGGATGGCCAAATGATTAATCCTTGGACAGACTTCCGGATTCCCAACTTCCCCCTATTACTTGCTCATTTTCCTCTCCCAGCTGAAGCGCCTCGCTTGGTCTCACAACTGATTTGTCTACAGTTGCACTTGGAATCAGCAGCTATTCTTCGATGGTGGCCGCTAGATGTCGCTTGGCGAATTCTATCCATTCCTCTCCCACTTCAAGATATACAAGATAAAATAATATAGTTAAGAACGGCTTCAGGTTTGTTTACTATCTCCTCAGCGTATTGTATAGCATTGGGCACAGCTTGCGATGCTCCAAATCCTATTCGGCTGAAACTGTGGCACACCTATACCATTCCCAAAATCCAATTCTTCAATTGGAAACTTTTACGTGGTCAACCACCAACCCCAGCTCTTCTATGTTCACGTGGATTTTCTATTCCCAACACATGTCCTTGGTGCAATGAAATTGGTCTTAATGATCGCCATATCCTCTTTAACTGCATCCTAGCACAATCTGTTTGGGGTTTGGTGGGGTTCTCTTCTGTTACCCAATGGACCTATTACCCCTCAAGTCTAATAGATCTTTTAAAGCATTCAACCAAATCTCGACACCTCCAACTTCGACTATCGCTGGCACTTAACATTCTTTGGCAACTCAAATAGGATTTTTAGATGCAGTGTTTCGTGTTAGTCATTTAACTCCCGGTGGGATTCTCAATAAGGCTTTTGTTCTCACCAATCAGTTCTCTTTTGCGATAGCACCCACGAGCAGGAGGATCTCCCAAGTGCAATGGGATTTCCCTCCTCCTCCAATGGTAAAAGTTAATGTTGATGGAGCCTCTAGCTGTAATCCAGGATTGACTGGCATTGGCGGAGTCTTTCGCGATCACTCTGGTCAATTTCATTGTGGTTTCTCGGCAGGGGTTGGCTTGGCTCATTCGGTGGTTGCAGAGGCTTTGGCGATCTTGTGTACCTTGCTGGTGGCAGGTCATCAAGGTCATCGTTCTCTTATCGTTGAAGGGGAAAATCTGGCTATTATTAATATTCTCAATAAATCAAGTACATCTATCTTGTGGAGGATTCGAAATATCATTGAGAACTGTTGACATTTTGCTACTCGATTTGAGCATCTTTACTTTCATCACATTTTGCGCGAGGGAAATTCTATTGCTGACAAGCTGGCTTCGCATGGTGCGATTTCTCAAGGCCAGGGTTTTTGGGCCTCTTTTACCCCTTCTGTTATTTCGTCTCTCTTGTATTTAGATTATTGTAAATCTATTTATCTTCGATGTAGTGGATAAATTAATTAGTATTAAAAAATAATAATAAAAAAAAATAAAAGACACTTGGGTTTCTTGAAGCAACTCGCATGAACCAAATTCTAGGTTCTTGTTCTTCTTCTTTCTTTTCTCTTTGTCTTTACTTTCATAGAGCAACAATGGCATTCACATTCACACACACACTCCTCTCTCTCTCTCTCTCTCTCTCTCTCTCTCTCTCTCTCTCTCTCTCTACTTCTCCTCTTCTAGTCTTCCTTAAGCTTTAATGGGAAAATAGTATTCTCAACAAGAACCATTAAACTCCATTAATTGGATTTGAGAAAATCTCTCTTGAGAGGCATTCAAGACACACACAAAGAGAGGGAAAAACTTCTTCTCTATTTCCCTCTTCTTCTCTTTTCTTCCATTTTCTTTTTCTTTCTCTTGGCAACAACCAATAGAGCTTACTACCTTGGTTTCCAGCAGCTTCCTAAGCCTCTAATGGGGGCTATGGATGAAGTGCAAGAGGATGGAAGTCTTTCATTTAAACCCTTAGCCTTCCATGAGCTTCAACTCATTTTTCTGATCACCTCAGCAACCCCTCTACCTAATTTCTTTCCTTTGGTGTGTAGAGCTTGGAGAGATGAAGAATTTCCAACTTGAATCACCCAAATCCGAGTTAAAATGAGGGAGATATGACCATTTGAAGTTGAAGCAATGAGATAGTTTAAAATGGAATCTCCGTAGGGGTGGCGTAGGCTACACCGGCGGCGCACGCAATAGGGGTGAAATCTGATTGTAGATCTCATATAAAAGATCTTATAATCTAAGCTATCTGATTAAACCAATGGAAAATAGATCCAAGCCATTAGATTTGAATCTCGATGATGTCATCATGACGTAGGTGCTGACATCGTCAGAAGTGTTGTCGACCACGGATTGGCTACATCAACGTATATTCCGGATCTATGTCGGCTTAACCCATAAAGGAGAATCATTTATAGACCATTAGATCTGGATCTATAAGATCTACTTGATCCAGATCTAAGGGATTGGAATCTAAGCTTCGGTGATGATGCACATGCGACACACACTAGTCAATGCAATATGGTGTAGCATCAGACTGTCATATCTAATACACTCCACCAATGAGAAGCCTCGGATAAGCATCTTCAATGCAAACTCTTGTACGAACCGTCAGATCGGAATTTGACCGACGTGGCTCAATCTGAGACGTGTATTAAGGATCCTTCTGATTCTCTTATATACACATAAGCCCCTGCTTCTATATACTTTAATGCCAAAAACCCCTTATCAACTCAGACCTTTAAAACCTTGAAATTATGCAAAAGCCCCTAAAATTTCAAAATTAAAATCCAGAAAATCCAGCCAACACCGAGAGCATCTGTTGATTTTTTATTTCGGATTTTTGAACCGACTTTACGGAAACACTTATAACTTTTTTATATGATATCCGATCGAGTTGAAACGAAGTGCATTGGAACTGTAACTGGACGCTCTATGATTTCCAGAAGACTTAATCATCTGACTCAGTCATATAAAAAGACCAAAATGTCCCTAGACCTTTCTAAAGATGCAACTTTCTCATAGCGATGAAATCAAAACCGTTGGAAAGATTGGATTTTTGTCGTATTGTTACATGGAGAACACTTCCTTTAAAAAAGTCATCTTCAATGCCGTAACTACCCTCGACTGTCACAAATGCCGTAACTTCTTTATACGGTATTAGAATGTGACGAAATCAGATGCACTGGACTAGGTAAATTACAATCTATCTTTTTCATGAGAATCAATCTTTCGAAAATGTCATTTTTAATACCAAAAATGCCCCTGAGCATAAATAGGCCAATTTTTTCAATTTTGACCCAAAAACCTGCACCACCTATTAATGATGTATTAAACCACTCCATGCATACCAAGCGGCTCTGTTATCTCATCGGTGACACTAGATACTGTCATGTCATCATTTTCATCCACATCACCTAAACTAGCCATGTCATCATCGCCACGTGGCCAGGTTGCCAACAAGAACAACCATAAAACAACACTATTGTGGAATACTAAGAAGGAGAAGGAGAAGGAGAGGGGGGTTGTTGCATATGGACTCTAGCTGCTGCCCCTATTGCTACTGCTGCACCTTTATCTGCTACTGCTAGTTGTTGGACTGCAGTGGTTGGCCATATGGCTACTGGTTTTGCCAAATGAGCCCTAACAACCCATAGGGCTGAGCCTTAAAAGCCCAAAATTGCCTCTGCTATTCCATTATTCTGCTGTCTACTACGATGGAACAGTAAGAAGATGAAGAAGAAGGAGAGTGGGTTGTTGCCTCTATTGCTACTGTTGTTGCTAGTTGTTGGACTACAGCCGCTGCCCCCAATGCGATTGTCGCACCTTCATCTACTGCTGCTGGTTGTTGGTGCAAGCAATGGCTAAATGATGAAGCATTTTGTTGTTGTATAAGGTTGTAACTAGTACAAGCTATAAGGAAGGAAATTATTATACTAAAAGGTGGTTGCTGCCCATCTTTGGAATTAGCTGTTGTCCGACTACTAATCATGATTGAAAATAGTAATTCATGCACATGGAGCTTAGCAACGCTTCTATCCAGATTTTTTAGATGTTGCTAGGACTGAAATTGCTACAAACTATGGCTAATTTAAGCTTGGATTTTACTACTACCTGGCTGTACATAGAGTTGATGCTTCACACAGCTAGGTTGGGTTGCTAGAACCTTCTTTCTACTGTACACATACTCAATAAGATAAAATTCCACCCCCTATATGCTGAACAACAGTTTCATTAAGTAGGAATGAAAACCGATTAGGGTTTCAAGCATGCAGCCACCCAGAATTTAGGAATCTGGTTCTGCATGCAAAAGAATTAGGTTAATTAAAGTAGATAGAACCATACTCGGTTAGGAATTTAGTAAATTTGGGACTAAAATTTAGTCCATATATACTTATTTTGTACTAAGTGGAAGAATTCCTAAATTTAGTACAAGTTTAGGGTTTTAATTTAGCATTTACCCATCTCTGAGAACTCCAATTGGGAGGAATTTTTGCATGCATGGTACTGATTAGTAATTGAAGTTGGGATTAGTAAATTTACTTAATTATATTGGGTTTTATGCATGTCATGCGTTCTTAGCTAATTTTGTTTAAGAAATCATATAAGAATGCTCCTAATTCGACATTGATACTTTTTACGCTCCCCACTTAAGCTGAATTGGAGCTGGAGTGTGGCTCATCCATACTTTTTATAATGGTCTAGCTCCAATTAAATCAGTATGGAAGGTGGGAAATTTCTGATTACAGAATTATAAGGTTTAAGTATACAAATTAGGAAGAAATTTGAAAGTATTTTAAGACAGAGTTTTAACTCATGAAATTGGTGATTTTGAGGGCTGTGAAATAACCCTAGGGACAAGGAGATACTTGGAACTGTCATTTGGCTAATTTTCAAAGTTCTCGTCTACGAGTGTTCGGCTAATGTTGTTGAATTTTTTGACTCCATAGAACCTGCAAACCACAGATAAAAAAATGGCCCAGAGGGTGACCCCGAGAAGAAGGCTCCGATGATTAAGTCTGTATTCTAATAAAAATAGAAGGGAGAGTAGGCCGAGCTCTAAGTGTTCTGAGTGTCGTACCATAAAATAAGTATAAATCTTCTTTATATTGTGGTCTGTGTCTCTTCCCATTGGGTGGTTGGTTGTTATCCTTGCTGATATGGACTCGTGAGCTTTTGATCGAGTGATCATCATTTTAGCTGAGGTGGTAGATCTAATATGTGATAAGTACACTCAATGACTTAAAAAATCTACAAAGTATATGAAAATTACTCTCACTAACTTAAAATACGTGCAAATTACATGAAAAGTCATCATAGTAACTTAAGAAGGTCTAGTAATAATACTTATAAGAACGTTGCAAGATTTGTGTCCATCCTGATACCAACTAATTTGCACATCTCCGGCAGATAATTTTCCTTTCCATATATAAATATGTCCTTACCACTTATTGATCATAAATTTAGGTTTGCTCATACCTCTTCTGGAACCCTCTATTTTCATTTGGTCATTTTTCCATACTGAGGCTTATATAGGTCTCCGTGGAATATGATCATACCACCTCAACTGGCTCTCACAAAGCTTATCTCGAGTCAGTGCGACCCCCACTTAGTTTCTCATGCAATTATTCCTTAATTTATCCCTCCTGGTCTTGTCGCATATCGCACGTAACATCATCATCTCTGCTACACCCAGAGATGAGGATCCCACGTAACATCCTCATCTCTGGATGTAGCAGTGATGAGGATGTTATGAGGGATGTGCAACAAGACTGAGAGGGATAAGTAACAAGTATTTGAATCAGCATTAAAAAAAAAAAACTTTCTTGTGCATTTAAATTATAGAAAAATTAATGAGCATTCTCTCTGTGATGCCCTTTTGTATTAGGTGATGTACTGGCTCTCAGTAATTACAGGCTCCATTATATTTCGTTCAAATCCTTTCTACAAATTACAAGTTATTAATAAGAAAATTACAATTACGAGGAAAGTTTAACCGTATATTGAGTTTCGGTATCATTTCGCTACTTTCGGCTCTAAAAAGTAAAATTTTCTAGGAAACTTCAATATTCATGAATTTTGGCCAAATTAGTCTCATATTGACTAAGTGCGTCTAGGTATATGATCCCTGAGGACTAAGAGCCACAAACAAAAGAACCCGATACGTAAACTTAAATTTAAATGTGTTGAAATTATATTAGAAATTGGTAAGAGGCATATCTGTTGGGATTTTCAGGTAAGACAAAAGTGGAGAGCAGAAAGCGTCATTCGATAAATTTTTAAGTGCTCATCTCTAAGTGTTTGGCTAATATTGATGAATTTTCCTGCTCAGTTAGAACCTCCAATCCATAGATAAGAAACTGGCCCTGAGGTTGACCCCGGGAAGAAGGCTACGATGCTTAAGTCAATATTCTGACAAAAATTGAAGGGTGAATAGGCAGAGCTTAGAGTGTTCTGAGTGTTATGATCCATGACGACTATGAGCCACAAAACAATAAAATCCAATATATATACTCAAATTTAAATGCATTGAAATTGTATGAGCAATTGGTAAGAGACATACCTGTTGGGGTTTTCAGTCGAGACAGATGTGGAGGGCTGAAAATGTCGTTCGGTTAATTTTGAAAGTGCAAGTCTTTGAGTGTTTGGCTAATTTTGATGAAGCTTCCTACTCAGTCAGAACCTGCAAACCCTGTATAAGAAATTGGCCCAGAGGGTGACCCCGAGAAGAAGGCTCTGATGCATAAGTTAGTTTTCTGATAAAAATAGAAGGGTGAGTAGGCAAAGCTCACAGTGTTCTGAGTGTTATGATCCCTAACGACTATGAGCCACAAAACAATAAAATCCATTACATAAACTTAAAATTTAAATGCATTGAAATTGTATGAGCAATCAGTAAGAGACATACCTGTTGGGTTTTTAGCCAAAACAGATGTGAAGGGCTGACAACATCGTTTGGTTAATTTCCAAAGTGATCGTCTTCGAGTGTTCGGCTAATGTTGATGAAGTTTCTCGCTCAGTTAGAATCTATAAACCACAAATAAGATACCGGCCCAGAGGGTGACCCCGGGAAGAAAGCTCCAATGCATAGGTCAATATACTGACAAAAATAGAAGGGTGAATAGGTAGAGCTCAGAGTGTTCTGAGTTTTATGATCCCTAACGACAATGAGCCACAAAACAATAGAAGCCGATATATAAACTCAAATTTAAATGCGTTGAAATTGTATAACCAATTAGTAAGAGACAAACCTGTTGGGCCTTCAGCCAAAATAGATGTGGAGGGCTGACAGCGTCATTCAGCTAATTTCCAAGTGCTCATCTTCAAGTGCTCGGCTAATGTTGATGAAGTTTCCCACTCAGTTAGAACCTACAAAACAAAGATAAGAAACTAGCCTAGAGGGTGACCCCAGGAAGAAGGCTCCCCAATGCCTAAGTTAGTATTCTGACACAAATTGAAGGATGAGTAGGCAGAGCTCAGAGTATTCTGAGTGTTATGACCCCTGACGAATATGAGCCACAAAACAATAGAAGCCGATATATAAACTCAAATTTTAATGTGTTGAAAATATACCTGTTGGTATAATCAACCGAAATAGATGTGAAGGGTAGAGCATCATCTGGCTAATTTTCAAATTGTAAGTCTTTGAATGTTCTGCTATGTTGATGAAGTTTTCCGCTTAGTTTGAACCCACAAACCATAGATAAGAAACTAGCCCGGAGGGTGAGCCCGAGAAGAAGGCTCTGATGCCTAAGTTAGTATTCTGACAAAAGTAGAAGGGTGAGTAGGTAAAGCACAGAGTGTTCTGAGTGTTATGATCCCTGACGACTATGAGCCACAAAACAATAGAAGTCGATAAATAAACTTAAAATTTAAATGCGTTAAAATTATATGAGAAATTAGTAAAAGACATACATGTTGGATTTTTAGCTGAAATAGATGTGGAGGGCTGACAGCATCGTTCGGTTAACTTCTAATGTGTTCATCCTCAAGTGTTCGGCTAATATTGATAATATTGATGATGTTTCCCGCTCAATTAGAACCTACAAACCACATATAAGAAACTGACCCGGAGGGTGACCCCAGGAAGAAGGTTCCGATGCCTAAGTTAGTATTCTAAAAAAAAACAGGAGGGAGAGTTGGCAAAGCTCAGAGTGTTATGGGTGTTATGATCTCTGGCGACTATGAGCCATAAAATAATTAAAGTCGATATGTAAACTCAAATTTAAACGCGTTGAAATTGTATGAGCAATTGTTAAGAGATATACCTGTTGGGATTTTCAGTTGAGACAGATGTGAAGGGTAGAAAGCGTCATTTAGCTAATTTTCAAAGTGCAAGTCTTTGATTGTTCGGATAATGTTGATGAAGTTTCCTGCTCAGTTTGAACCTGCAAACCACAAACAAGAAACTGACCTGGAGGGTGAGCCCAGGAAGAAGGCTCCGATGCCTAAGTTAATATTCTGACAAAATTAGAAGGGTGAGTAGGTAAAGCTCAAAGTGTTCTGAGTGTTATGATCCCTGAAGACTATGAGCCACAAAATAATAAAAGTCAGTAGATAAACTTAAAATTTAAATGCATTAAAATTATATGAGTAATTAGTAAGAGACATACCTGTTGGGTTTTCCACCAAAATAGATGTGGAGGGCTGACAGCATCGTTCAATTAATTTCCAATGTGCTCAGCTTCAAGTGTTCGGCTAATGTTGATGATGTTTCCCGCTCAATTAGAACCTGTAAACCACAGATAAGAAACTGTACTGGAGGGTGACCCCGGGAAGAAGGCTTTGATGCCTAAGTTAGTATTCTGAAAAAACCAGAAGGGAGAGTTGGCAAAGCTCAGAGTGTTCTGAGTGTTATGATCTCTGGCGACTATGAGCCACAAAACAATTGAAGCCAATATATATACTCAAAATGCGTTGAAATTATATGAGCAATTGGTAAGAGTTATACCTGTTGAGATTTTCAATCAAGACAAATGTGGAGGGCTGAAAGTGTCGTTCGGCTAATTTTTAAAATGCAAGTCTTCGAGTATTCAGCTAATGTTGATGAAATTTCCCGCTCAGTTTGAACCTACAAACCACAGACAAGAAACTGGCCTGGAGGGTGACCCCGGGAAGAAGGCTCCGATGCCTAAGTTAGTATTCTGACAAAAAATGGAGGGTGAGTAGGTAAAGCTCAGAGTGTTCTGAGTGTTATGATCCTTGATAACTATGAGCCACAAAACAATAGAAGTCGATAGATAAACTTAAAATTTAAATGTGTTAAAATTATATGAGTAATTAGTAAGAGACATACCAGTTAGGTTTTTAGCCGAAATATATGTGGAGGGCTGACAACATCATTCGGTTAATTTCCAATGTGCTCATCTTCAAGTGTTCAGCTAATGTTGATGATGTTTCCCGCTCAATTAGAACCTGTAAACCACAGATAAGAAACTGTACTGGAGGGTGACCCTGGGAAGAAGGCTCCAATGCCTAAGTAAGTATTCTGAAAAAAATAGAAGGGAGAGTTAGTAAAGCTCAGAGTGTTCTTAGTGGTATGATCCCTGGCGACTGTGAGCCTCAAAATAATAGAAGCCGATACATAAACTTAAAATTAAAATACGTCGAAATTGTATGAGCAATTAGTAAGAGACAAACCTATTAGGTTTTCAGTCGAAATAGATGTGTAGGGCTGACATCATAGTATAGCTAATTTCCAAAGTGCTCGTCTTTGAGTGTTCGGATATGTTGATGAAGTTTCCCGCTTAATTAGAACCTGCAAACCATAGATAAGAAACTGGCCCAGAGGGTGACCCCGAGAAGAAGCCTCCGATGCCTAAGTTAGTATTCTGACAAAAATTAAAGGGTGAGTAGGCAGAGCTCAGGTTGTTTTGAATGTTATAATCCCTTGTATAAGCTATAAAACAATAAAAGCCGATATATTAACTCAAATTTAAATGTGTTGAAATTGTATTAGCAATTGGTAAGGGACATACCTGTTGGGATTTTCATCTGAAATAGATTGGAGGGTTGAAAGTGTCGTTCCGCTAAGTACATATCATACACTTGAAGTCTACCAATGATTTTTCGAACAAACATGTTCTTCAAATTACCTATCGGATGGACCAATATAAGAAATGAGTAAGAGAGTGGTAAGTATAGAAATATAAGAATTGAACTCTTAGCATAATAGAACAAATATTCTGACCCTTAAACAAGAAAAGTACATATCATACACTTGAAGTCTACCAATGATGTTGTAACACCCTAAACTGGAAGCAACTAACCCTAGTGTTATAGCCTAGTTGGCAAAAGAAGGTAGGCTGCTCTGCCATGGATCCTTATATACAGTAATGGGAGAGAGGGAATTTGGCTAATTTATGGGCTAAGGAAGGAGCATAAAAATAGCCAAAAATAAGTGGAACCAGTCCTATAATGGGTGGAAAGTAACCATACCACCTCAAATGTCTCTCATGGTGCTTGTCTCGAGTATGTGTGACCCCCACTTACTTTCTCATGCAATCATTCCTTAATTTATCCCTCCTGGTCTTATCGCATATCGCACATAACATTGCCATCTCTGCTACACCTGAAGATGAGGATCCCATGTAACATCCTCATCTCTAGGTGTAGTAGAGATGAGGATGTTATGAGGTATGTGCAGCAAGACCAGGAGGGATAAGTAACGAATATATAAATCAATATTAAAAAAAATACTTTCTTGTGCATTCAAATTGTGGAAAAATTAATAAGCATTCTCTCTATGATGCCCTTTTGTATTAGGTGACGTACTGGCTCTCAGTCAATACAGGCTCCATTTTGTTTCATTCAAACCTTTTCTATAGATTGTAAGTTATCAATAAGAAAATTGCAATTACGAGGACAATTCAACCATATAATGAGTTTCGGTATCAGTTCACTACTTTCGACTCCAAAGAGTAAAATTTCCAAGGAAACTTCAATATTTATGAATTTTGGCCAAACTAATCTCATTTTGACCAAGTGTGTGCTGGTATATGATCCCTGACGACTAAGTCCCACAAAACAAAAGTAGCCGATATGTAAATTTAAATTTAAATGTGTTTAAATTGTATTAGCAACGGTTAGAGACATATTTATTAGGATTTTTAGGCAAGACTGATATGGAGAGCTGAAAGAGTTGGTCGGCTAATTTTCAAAGTGCTCATCTTCGAGTGTTTGGCTAATGTTGATGAAGTTTCCTGCTCAGTTAGAATATGCAAACCACATATAAGAAACTGGCCCGGAGGGTGACCCTCGGAAGAAGGCTCCGAAGACTAAGTATTCTGACAAAAATTGAAGGGTGAGTAGGCAGAGTTTAGAGTGTTCTGAGTGTTATGATCCATGATGACTATGAGCCAAAAAAAATAGAAGACGATATATGAACTCAAATTTATATGCGTTGAAATTATATGAGCAATTTGTAAGAGACATATCTGTTAGGATTTTCAGTCGAGACAGATGTGGAGGGCTGAAAGCGTCGTTCGGATAATTTCTAAAGTGTAAGTCTTCGAGTGTTCGGATAATATTGATGAATAAGTCTTCGAGTGTTCTGCTAATATTGATGAAGTTTCCCGCTCAGTTAGAACCTACAAACCACAGATAAGAAACTGCCCCAGAGGGTGACCCCAGGAAGAAGGCTCCGATGCCTAAGTCAGTATTCTAACAAAAATAGAAGGGTGAGTAGGAAAAGCTCAGAGTGTTATGAGAGTTATGATCCCTAACCATTATGAGCCACAAAACAACATAAGCCGATACATATACTTAAAATTTAAATACTTTGAAATTATATGAGCAATCAGAAAGATACATACCTATTGGGTTTTCAGCCGAAATAGATGTGGAGGACTGACAGCGTCATTCGGCTAATTTCCAAAGTGCTCATCTTTGAGTGTTCGGCTAATGTTAGTGAATTTTCCCACTTAATAAGAACTTGCAAACCAAAGATAAGAAACTGGCCCAGGGTGACCCTGAGAAGAAGGCTTCGATGCCTAAGTCAGTATTCAGACAAAAATTGAAGGGTCAGTAAGTAGAGCTCAGAGTGTTCTAAGTGTTATGATCCCTGACGACTATACGCCACAAAACAATAGAAGCCGATATATAAACTCAAATTTAAATGCATTGAAATTTTATGAGGAATTGGTAGGAGACATACCTGTTGGGATTTTCAGTCAAGACAGATGTGGAGAACTGAAAGCATCATTCGGCTAATTTTTAAAGTGCAAGTCTTTAAGTTTTTTGCCAATGTTTATGAAGTTTTCCGCTCAGTTAGAACATGTAACACCACAAATAAGAAATTAGCCCAGAGGGTGACCATGGGAAGAAGGCTCCGATGCCTAAGTCAATATTCTAACAAAAATAGAAGGGTGAGTAGGCAAAGCTCAGGGTGTTATGAGAGTTATGATCCATGACCATTATGAGCTACAAAATAATATAAGCCGATATATAAACTTAAAATTTAAATACTTTGAAATTGTATGAGCAATCATTAAGAGACATACCTATTGGGTTTCCAACCAAAACAGATGTGGTGGATTGACAGCATTGTTCGGCTAATTTCCAAAGGGCTCATCTTTGAGTGTTCGGCTAATGTTAATGAAGTTTCCCACTCATGAAGAACCTATAAACCATAGATAAAAAACTGGCCTAGGGTGACCCCGAGAAGAAGACTCCGATGCCTAAGTCAATATTCGAACAAAAATTGAAGGGTGAGTAAGCAGAGCTCAGAGTGTTATGATCCCTGATGACTATGAGCTACAAAACAATAGAAGTTGATATATAAACTAAAATTTATATGCATTGAAATTTTATGAGCAATTGGTAGGAAACATGCCTGTTGGGATTTTCAGTCAAGACAGATGTGGAGGGCTGAAAGCATCATTCGGCTAATTTTTAAAGTGCAAGTCTTTAAGTTTTTAGGTATTGTTGATGAAGTTTTTCGCTCAGTTAAAACCTGCAAACCACAGATAAGAAACTGGCCCGGTGGGTGACCCCGGGAAGGAGGCTCCAATGCTTAAGTTAGTATTTTGATAAAAATAGAAGGGTCAGTCGGCAAAGCTCAAAGTGTTATGAGTGTAATGATCTTTGATGACTATGAGCCACAAAATAATAGAAGCCGATACATAAACTTAAAACTTAAATGCGTTGAAATTTTATGAGCAAATGGTAAAGGACATACCTATTGGTATTTTCAGCCGCAACAGAGTGTCTTCGAGTGTTCGGCTAATTTCCAACAGAGTGTTCAGCTACAAGGAGGGCTGAAAGCATCATTTGGATAATTTCTAATTTTCGTGTCTTCGAGTGTTCGGCTGATGTTGATGAAGTTTCCCGCTTAGTTAGAACCTACAAACCACAAATAAGAAACTGGCTCTGAGGGTGACCCCAGGAAGAAGTCTCCAATGCCTAAGTCAGTATTCTAATAAAAATAGAAGGGTGAGTAGATAGAGTTCTGAGTGTTCTTAGTGTCTTACCCTAAAAATCAGTTTAAGTCTTCTTTATATAGAAGTTGGTGGCACTCCTTTTTGGTCCACTGTTTGCTATCTTTGCCGATGTGAACTCGTGAGCTTTTGATTGGGCGATCACCATTTGAGTTGTGTTGGTAGATCTCATATATGACAATTACACTCAGTAACTTGAAAGAGCTGTAATTACATGAAAAGTACTCACAATTAATTAGAAGTTGGGAAAATTATAGGACAAGTAATCTAAGTAACTTAGGAAGGTCTAGTGATAGTGCTTATAAGAACGTTGTAGGATTTCTATCAGTTTGCATCTTGATATGAAATAGTTGAGTTAGAGACAGTTTAGAACGAACATGTTCTTCAAATAGCCTATCAGATTGACCAATATAAGAAATAAGTAAGAGAGTGGTAAGTATAGACAGAATATTATAACATAGGAATTGGGCTCCTAGCACAATAGAACAAATATTCTCACCCTTAGATGAGCAAAGTACATATCATACACTTGAAGTCTACCAATTATGTTGCAACACCTTAAACTGGAAGCAACTGACCCTAGTGTTGTAGCATAGTTGGCATAAGAAGGTAGGCTACTCTACCATGGATCCCTATGTACAGTAGTGGGAGAGAGGGAATTTGCCAAATTCATAAGTTAAAGAAGGAGCATAAAAATAGCCAAAAATGAGTGGAACCAATCCTATAATGGGTGGATTCAAGAACCCAAAGGTTAGGACAACTAGTGGTATAAAAATGCATAAACTAGCGAGATACTCGACTGCCAACAAACCAGTCAGTTTGACTGGCAGAATGCAGGAAAAATTAAATTTTTTATTAGGACCCACATGCCAACACCCACAGGCATCGTACTTAACCAATATGTAAAGGTCATCGTGCTGAACAAATCCAAATTAATAAGTCAATATTTGGTGAGGCTCATCAAAGGGAATTAAATTGTATATAATTTATGTTTTAAAATTAGTTTTTAGAATTAAATTTTAGAACTAATTTGGTAGTTGGATCTGTTCAGCCAAATGAGCCTTAAGGACCCTTAGGGCTGAACCTTGAAAGCCCAAAACTGCCTCTGTTATTCCATTCTTCTACTGTATACTATGGTGGAACAGTAAGAAGGAGAAGAAAAAGGAGAGGGTGGTGGACTGGGATTGTTGCACATGGACTGCAACTGCTGCCCCTATTGCTACTGCTACACCTTTATCTGCTACTGGTGGTTGTTGGACTGCAACGGCTACCCATATTTCTACTGGTTCTTCAAAACGGGCCCTAATGACCCTTAGGGCTGAACCTTAGAAGCCCAAAATTGCCTCTGTTGTTCCATTATTCTGCTGTATACTATGGTGGAACAGTAAGAACATGAAGAAGAAGAAGAAGAAGGAGAGGGGGGCTGTTAAACGTGGATTACAGCTGCTGCCCCTATTGCAATTGGTGCTGTTGGTTGTTGGACTGTAGCTGCTGCCCCTATTGCTACTGCCACACCTTTACCTATTGCTGCTGGTTGTTGTTGGTACAAGCAAAGGCTGAATGATGAAGCTTCTTGCTGCTGCATAAGGTTGCTACTGATACAAGCTATAAGGAAGGAAATTATTGTACAAGAAGGTAGCAAGGCTGCTGTCCTGAAGTTCAGATGTTGCTAGGACTGAAATTGCTACAAACTAAAGCTGATTCAAGCTAGGAAGATTGCTACTACTTGGCTGTACATAGAGTTGATGCTGCTTACAACTAGGTTGGGCTATTAGAACCTTCTTTTTTCTGTACGCATACTCAATAAGATAAAATTCTGCCACCCTATATGCTGTACAGTAGTTTCATTAAGTAGGAATAAAAACCGGTTAGGGTTTCAAGCATGCAGCCAACCAAAATTTGGGAATAAAAGAATTAGGTAACATGAAGTAGAAAGAAGCATACTCGGTTAGGAATTCAGTAAATTTGGGACTAAAATTTAGTTCCTATATGCTTATTTTGTACTAAGTGGAAGAATTCCTAAATTTAATAGGAGTTTAGTGTTTTAATTTAACATTTACCCATCTCTGAGAACTCTAATTGGGAGGAATATTAGCATACATGGTATAAATTAGTAATTGAAGTTGGGAATAGTTAATTAGGTTTATTAGTATATGGGGTTTATGCATGCCATGAGTTCTTACCTAATTTTGTTTAAGAAATCATGTAAGAATGCTCCAATTCGACATTGTCATTTTTTTCACTCCCTACTTGAGCTGAATTGGAGCTGGAGTGTGGCTCATCCATACATTTTATAATAGTCCAGGTCAAATTAAATCAGTATGGGAGGTGGGAAATTTTTTATTACAGAATTATAAAATTTAAGTATACAAATTGGGAAGAAATTTGAAAGTATGTTATGGCAGAATTTTAAGTCAAGAAATTGGTGATTTTGAGGGCTTTAAAATGACCCTAGGGGCAAGGAGGTACTAGAAGTGACATTTCGTAAATTTTTGAAGTTCTAATCTATGAGTGTTTGGCAAATGTTGCAGAAATTTCCTACTCAATATAACCTGCAAACCATAGATAAAAAACTGGCCCGGAGGGTGACCCTGGGAAGAAGGCTCCGATTCCTAAGTCAGGATTATGATAAAAATGGAAGGGAGAGTAGGCAAAGCTTTGAGTGTTCTGAGTGTCGTACCGTAAAAAAAGTTTAAATCTTCTTTATATCATGGTATGTGTCTCTTCCCATTGGATGGCTGGTTGCTATCCTTGATGATGTGGACTCGTGAGCTTTTGATCGAGCGATCACCATTCTAGCTGAGGTGGAAGATCTCATATATGATAAGTACATTCAACAACTTAAAAGAGCAATAAATTATATAAAAAGTACCCTCAGTAACTTAAAATTCATGCAAATTATATGAAAATTAATCCCAGTAACTTAAGAAGGTCTAGCAATAATACTTATAAGAACGTTGCAAGATTTGTGTCCAACCTGATCCCAACTATTTTACACATCGTCCGGCAGCTAATTTTCCTTTCCATATGTATATATGTCCTTACCACTTGTTGATAGCAATTTTAGGTCTGCCCCAATCTCTTTTGGAACCTTCTATTTGAATTTGGTCATTTTTCCAAACTGAGGCTCATGGAATATGACCATACCACCTCATATGGCTGTCACAGTGCTTGTCTCGAGTTGGTGTGACCCCCACTTACTTTCTCATGCAATCATTCCTTAATTTATCCCTCCTGGTCTTACTACATATCGCACATAACATTGCCATCTCTGCTACACCCGGAGATGAGGATCCCATATAACATCCTCTTCTCTGGGTGTAGCAGAAATGAGGATGTTATGAGGGATGTGCAGCAAGACCAGGAGGGATAAGTAACGAATGTATGAATTAGTATTAAAAAAAATATATACTTTCTTGTGCATTCAAATTGTGGAAAAATTAATAAGCATTCTCCCTGTGATGCCCTTTTGTATTAGGTGACGTACATGCTCTCAGTAATTATAGGCTCCATTATGTTTTGTTCAACCTTTTCTATAGATTGTAAGTGATCAACAAGCAAATTGTAATTACAAGGAAAGTTCAACCATATAACAAGTTTTGTTATCAGTTTGCTACTTTCGACTCCAAAAAGTAAAATTTCCTAAGAAACTTCAATATTTGTGAATTTTGGCCAAACTAATCTCATTTTGACAAAGTGTGTGTAGGTATATGATCCTTGACGACTAAGTCCCATAAAACAAATGTAGTCGATATGTAAATTTAAATTTAAATGTGTTTAAATTGTATTAGCAACGGTTAGAGATATATCTGTTGGGATTTTCAGGCAAGACTGATGTGGAGAGTTGAAAGAGTTGTTTGGCTAATTTTCAAAGTGCTCATCTTTGAGTGTTCGGCTAATGTTGATGAAGTTTCCCGCTCAGTTAGAACCTATAAACCAAGGATAAGAAATTGGCCCAGAGGGTGACCCCGAGAAGAGGGCTTCGATGCCTATGTTAGTATTCAGACAAAAATTGAAAGATGAGTAGGCAGAGCTCAGAATGAGTGTTATGACCCCTGACGACTATGAGCCACAAAACTATAGAAGCTGATATATATATAAATGCAAATTTTAATGTGTTGAAATTATATGAGCAATTGCTAAGAGAGATACCTATTGGGATTTTCAGTCGAGAGAGATGTGGAAGGTTAAAAATGACATTCAGCTAATTTTTAAAGTGCAAGTCTTCGAGTGTTCGAAAAATGTTGATGAAGTTTCCCGCTTAGTTAGAACCTACAAACCACATATAAGAAACTGGCCCGGAGGGTGACCCCGGGAATAAGGCTCTGATGCCTCAGTCAGTATTCTGACAAAAATAAAAGTGTGTGTAGGCAAAGCTCAGAGTGTTCTGAGTGTTATGATCCCTGATGACTATGAGCCACAAAACAAAAGAAGCCGATACATAAACTTAAAATTTAAACACGTTAAAATTGTATGGGCAATTATTAAGCGACATACCTATTGGGTTGTTAGCCAAAACAGATGTGGAGGGCTAATAGCATTATTCGGCTAATTTCCAAAGCGCTCATCTTTGAGTGTTCAGCTAATCTTAATAAAGCTTCCCGCTCAGTTAGAACATGCAATCCACATATAAGAAATTGACCCAAAGGTTGGCCTTGGGAAGAAGGCTCCGATGCCTAAGTCAGTATTCCGACAAAAATTAAAGGGTAAGTGGGCAATGCTTAGAGTGTTCTGAGTGTTATCATCCATGACAACTATGAGCCACAAAATAATAGAACCCGATATATAAACTCAAATTTATATGCGTTGAAATTATATGAGCAATTGGTAAGAGACATATCTGTTGGGATTTCAAGTTGAGACAAATGTGGAAGGCTGAAAGCGTCATTCAACTAATTTGCAAAGTGCTACTCTTCGATTGTTCTACAAATATTGATGACATTCCCCGCTCAATTAGAACCTGCAAACCACAGATATGAAACTAGCCCGGTGGGTGACCCCAAGAAGGAGGCTACGATGCTTAAGTCAGTATTCAGATAAAAATAGAAGGGTCAATCAGCAAAGCTCAGAGTGTTCTGAGTGTAATGATCTCTGATTACTATGAGCCACAAAACAATATAATCTGATGCATAAACTTAAAATTTAAATACTTTGAAATTGTATGAGCAATCAGTAAGAGACATACCTGTTGGGTTTTCAGCCAAAACAGATGTGGAGGACAGACCACGTCATTCAGCTAATTTCTAAAGCGCTCATCTTTGAGTGTTCAGCTAATGTTAATGAAGTTTCCTACTCAGGAAGAATCTGCAAACCATAGATAAGAAACTGGCCCAGGGTGACCCTGAGAAGAAGGCTCCGATGCCTAAGTCAGTATTCTAAAAAAAGTTGAAGGGTAAGTAGGTAGAGCTCAGAGTGTTCTGAGTGTTATGATCCCTGACGACTATGAGCCACAAAACAATAGAAGCCGATATATAAACTCAAAATAAATGCATTGAAATTTTATGAGCAATTGGTAGAAGACATACCTATTGGGATTTCAGTCGAGACAGATGTGGAAGGCTGAAAGCATCATTCGGCTAATTTTTAAAGTGCAAGTCTTTAAGTTTTTGGCTAAGGTTGATGAAGTTTCCCACTCAGTTAGAACCTGAAAACCACAGATAAGAAACTGGCCCTGTGGGTGACCCCGGGAAGGAGGCTCCAATGCTTAAGTCAGTATTCTGAGAAAAATAGAAGGGTCAGTTGGCAAAGCTCAGTGTATTCTGAGTGTAATGATGTCTGACGACTATGAGCCACAAAATAATAGAAACCAATAACATAAGCTTAAAATTTAAATGCGTTGAAATTTTATGAGCAATTGGTAAGGACATACCTATTGGTATTTTCAGCCGAAATAGATGTGGCGAAAAGCATCATTTGACTAATTTCCAATGTTCTCGTCATCGAGTGTTCGGCTAATATTGATGAAGTTTCCCACTTAGTTAGAACCTATAAACCACAAATAAGAAACTGGCTCAGAGGGTGACCCCACGAAGAAGTCTCTGATGCCTAAGTCAGTATTCTTATAAAAAAGAAGGGTGAGGAGATAGAGTTCTGAGTGTTCTGAGTATTATGATGCCTGACGACTATGAGCCATAAACCAATAGAAGTTGATATATAAACTCAAATTTAAATGCATTAAAATTTTATGAGCAATTGGTAGAAGACATACCTATTGGGATTTTCAGTCGAGACAGATGTGGAGGGCTGAAAGCATCATTCGGCTAATTTTTAAAGTGCAAGTCTTTAAGTTTTTGCCTAAAGTTGATGAAGTTTCCCGCTCAGTTAGAACCTACAAACCACAGATAAAAAACTGGCCCAGTGGGTGACCCTGGGAAGGAGGCTCCGATGCTTAAGTCAGTATTCTGATAAAAATAGAAGGGTCAGTCGGCAAAGCTCAGAGTGTTCTGAGTGTAATGATCTCTGACGACTATAAGCCACAAAACAATATAAGTCGATACATAAACTTAAAATTTAAATACTTTGAAATTATAGGAGCAATCAGTAAGAGACATGCCTATTGGGTTTTTAGCCAAAACAGATGTGGAGGACTGACCGCATCGTTCGGCTAATTTCCAAAGTGCTCATCTTTGAGTATTCGGATAATGTTAAAGAAGTTTCCCACTTAGTAAGAACCTGTAAACCATAGATAAGAAACTGGACCAGGGTGACCCCAAGAAGAAGGCTCCGATGCCTAAGTCAGTATTATAACAAAAATTGAATGGTGAGTTTGCAGAGCTAAGAGTGTTCTAAGTTTTATGATCCCTGACGACTATGGGCCACAAAACAATAGAAGCCGTTATATAAACTCAAATTTAAATGCATTGAAATTTTATGAGCAATTGGTAGGAGATATACCTGTTCGGATTTTCAGTCGAGACAGATGTGGAGGGTTGAAAGCATCATTCGACTAATTTTTAAAGTGCAAGTCTTTAAGTTTTTGGCTAATGTTGATGACGTTTCCTGCTCAGTTAGAACCTGCAAACCACAAATAAGAAACTAGCCCAGTGGGTGACCCTGGGAAGGAGGCTCCGATGCTTATATCAATATTCTGATAAAAATAGAAAGGTCATTCGGCAAAGCTCCATGTGTTCTGAGTGTAATAATCTCTGATGATTATGAGTCACAAAGTAATAGAAGCCGATAGATAAACTTAAAATTTAAATGTGTTAAAATTTTATGAGCAATTGGTAAGGGACATACCTATTGGTATTTTCAGCCGAAACAGATGTGGAGGGCTGAGAGCATCATTTGACTAATTTCCAATGTTCTCATCTTCGAGTGTTCAGCTAATGTTGATGAAGTTTCCCACTTAGTTAGAACCTATAAACCACAGATAAGAAACTGGCTCGAAGGGTGACCCTAGGAAGAAGTCTACGATGCCTAAGTCAGTATTCTGATAAAAATAGAAGGGTGAGTAGACAGAGTTTTGAGTGTTCTAAGTGTCTTACCCTAAAAATCAGTTTAAGTCTTTTTTATATAATGGTTGGTGGCTCTACTTATTGGTTGATTGTTTGCTGTATTTGCCGATGTGACCTCGTGAGCTTTTGATTGAGCGATCACCATTTGAGCTGGGTTGGTAGATCTCATATTTGATAAGTACACTCAATAACTTGAAAGAGCTGTAATTATATGAAAAGTACTCAATATTACTTAGAAGTAGTGCAAATTATATGAAAAGTAATCTAACTAACTTAAGAAGGTCTAGTGATAATGCTTATTAGAACGTTATAGGATTTCTATTATTTTACATCTTGATATGAAATAGTTGAGTCAGAGACAATTTAGAACAAACAAGTTCTTCAAATTACCTTTCTGATGGACCAATATAAGAAATATGTAAGGGAGTGGTAAGTATAGACAGAATATTATAATATAGAAATTGGGCTCCTAGCACAATAGAACAAATATTCACCCATAGATGAGAAAAGTACATATCATACACTTGAAGTCTACCAATGATGTTGTAATACCTTAAACTTGAAGCAACTGACCCAAGTGTTATAGCCTAGTTGGCGTAAGAAGGTAGGCTACTCTACCATGGATCCCTCTGTACAGTAGTGGGAGAGAAGGAAAATGGAAAATTCATGGGTTAAGGAAGGAGCATAAAAATAGCCAAAAATGAGTGGAACCAGTCCTATAATGGGTGGATTCAAGAACCCAAAGGTTAGGACAGCTAGTGGTATAAGAATACATAAACTAGCGAGATACCCTACTGCCAACTAACCAGTTGGTTCGACTGGCAGAATGCAAGAAAAATTAGAATTTTTTATTGGGACCCACATGCCAACACCCACAGGCATCGCACTTACCTAACATGTAGAGGTCACCATACTGACCAAATCCAAATTAATAAGTCAATATTTGGTGGGGCTTACTAATGATAATTAAATTTTATACAATTTGTGTTTTAAAAGTTGTTTTTAGAATTAAATTTTAGAACTAATTTTGTAGTTGGATATGTTCAGCCAAATGAGCCTTAAGGGCCCTTAGGACTGAACCTTGAAAGCGCAAAACTGCTTCTGTTAATCCATTCTTTTGCTGTATACTATGGTGGAACAGTAAGAAGGAGAAGAAAAAGGAGAAGGTGGTGGACTGGGATTGTTACACATGGACTGCAACTGCTGCCCCTATTGCTACTGCTGCACCTTTATCTGCTACTGCTGGTTGTTGGACTACAACGGCTACCCATATTGCTACTGGTTCTTCAAAACGGGCCCTAACGACCCTTAGGGTTGAACCTTATAAGCCCAAAACTGCCTCTGTTGTTCCATTATTCAGCTGTATACTATGGTGGAACAGTAAGAAGATGAAGAAGAAGAAGAAGAAGGAGAGGGGAGCTGTTAAACATGGATTGCAGTTGCTGCCCCTATTGCAATTGGTGTTGTTTGTTGTTGGATTATCGCTGCTGCCCCTATTGCTACAGCTGCACCTTCATCTGCTGCTGCTGGTAGTTGTTGGTGCAAGCAAAGGCTAAATGATGAAGCCTTTTGCTGCTGCATAAAGTTGCTACTGATACAAGCTATAAGGAAGGAATATATTGTACAAGAAGGTAGCAAAGCTGCTGTCCCGAAGCTCAGATGTCACTAGGACTGAAATTGCTACAAACTAAAGCTGATTCAAGCTTGGAAAATTGCTACTACCTGGCTGAACATAGAGTTGGTGCTACTCACAGCTAGGTTGGGCTGTTAGAACCTTCCTTTTTCTGTACGCATGCTCAATAAGATAAAATTCTGCCACCCTATATGCTGTACAAAAGTTTCAATAAGTAGGAATAAAAACCGGTTAGGGTTTCAAGCATGCAGCCACCCAAAATTTGCGAATAAAAGAATTAGGTTACATAAAGTAGAAAGAAGTTTACTCGGTTAGGAATTCAGTAAATTTGGAACTAAAAATGTGTCCCTATATACTTATTTTGTACCAAGTGGAAGAATTCCTAAATTTAGTAGGAGTTTAGGGTTTTAATTTAGCATTTACCCATCTCTGAGAAATCCAATTGGGAGGAATATTAGCATACATGGTATAAATTAGTAATTGAAGTTGGGAATAGTAAATTTAGTTAATTAGTATTGGGTTTTATTCATGCCATGAGTTCTTACCTAATTTTGTTTAAGAAATCATGTATGAATGCTCCAATTCGACATTGTCATTTTTTTCGCTCCCTACTTGAGCTGGATTGGAGCTGGAGTGTGGCTCATCCATACTTTTTATAATATTCCAGGTCTAATTAAATCAGTATGGGTGGTGGGAAATTTCTGATTACAGAATTATAAGGTTTAAGTATACAAATTGGGAAGAAATTTAAAAGTATGTTAAAGCAGAATTTTAAGTCAGGAAATTGGTGATTTTGAGGGCTTTAAAATGACCTTAGGGACAAGGAGATACCTAGAAGTGACATTTAGCAAATTTTTGCAGTGCTTATCTATGAGTGTTCGGCTAATGTTGCTGTAATTTCTCACTCAATAGAACCTACAAACCATAGATAAAAAAAACTGGCCCAGAGGGTGACCCTGGGAAGAAGGCTCCGATGCCTAAGTCAGTATTCTGATAAAAATGGAAGGGAGAGTAGGCAGAGCTCTGAGTGTTCTGAGTGTCGTACCATAAAATAAGTTTAAATCTTCTTTATATCGTGGTCTGTGTCTCTTCCCATTGGATGGCTGGTTGCTATCCTTGCTGACGTGGACTCGTGAGCTTTTGATCGAGCGATCACCATTCTAGCTGAGTTTGAAGATCTCATATATGATAAGTACATTCAATAACTTAAAAGAGCAACAAATTATATGAAAAGTACCCTCAGTAACTTAAAATTCATGCAAATTATATGAAAAGTAATCCCAGTAACTTAAGAAGGTCTAGCAATAATACTTATAAGAACGTTTCAAGATTTGTGTCCAACCTGATCCCAACTAATTTACACATCGTCCGGCAGTTAATTTTCCTTTCCATATGTATATATGTCCTTACCACTTATTGATAGTAATTTTAGGTCTGCCCCTATCTCTTCTGGAACCCTCTATTTGAATTTGGTCATTTTTCCAAACTGAGGCTTACATAGGCCTCCATGGAATATGACCATACCACCTCAAATGGTTGTTACGGTGCTTATCTCGAGTTGGTGTGACCCCCACTTACTTTCTTATGCAATAATTCCCTAATTTATCCCTAATTGTCTTGCCGCATATCGCACATAACATCGCCATCTCTGGTACACCCAGAGATGTGGATCCCATATAACATCCTCATCTCTGGATGTAGCAAAAATGAGGATGTTACGAGGGATGAGCAGCAAGACCAGGAGGGATAAGTAACGAATGTATGAATTAGTATTAAAAAAAATTACGGAAAAATTAATAAGCATTCTCTCTGTGATGCCCTTTTGTATTAGGTGACGTACTGGCTCTCAGTAATTACAGGCTCCATTATATTTTGTTCAAACCTTTTCTATAGATTTCCAGTGATCAATAAGAAAATTATAATTACAAGGAAAGTTCAACCATATAATGAGTTTCGGTAACAGTTCGCTACTTTCAACTCCAAAGAGTAAAATTTCCTAGGAAACTTCGATATTTGTGAATTTTAGAAAAACTAATCTCATTATGACTAAGTGCATGTAGGTATACGATCCTTGACGATTAAGTCCCACAAAACCAAAGTTTCCGATATGTAAATTTAAATTTAAATATGTTTAAATTGTACGAGTAACGGTTAGAGACATATCTGTTGGGATTTTCAAACCAAACTGATGTGGAGAGCTGAAAGAGTTGTTTGGCTAATTTTCAAAGCGCTCATATTCGAGTGTTCGTCAAATGTTAATGAAGTTTCCCACTTAGTAAGAACCTGTAAACCATAGATAAGTAACTGGCCCAAGGAGACCCCGCGAAGATGGCTCCGATGCCTAAGTCAGTATTTTGATAAAAATTAAAGCATGAGTAGGCAGAGCTCAGAGTGTTCTGAGTGTTATGATCCATGATGACTATGAGCCACAAAACAATAGAAGCTGATATATAAACTCAAATTTAAATGCATTAAAATTTTATGAGCAATTGGTAGGAGACATTCCTGTTAGGATTTTTAATTGAGATAGATGTGGAGGGCTAAAAGCATCATTCGGCTAATTTTTAAAGTACAAGTCTGTAAGTTTTTGGCTAATGTTGATGAAGTTTCCCGCTCAGTTAGAACCTACAAACCACAGATAAGAAATTAGCCCGGTGGGTGACCCCGTGAAGGAGGCTCCAATGCTTAAGTCGATACTCTGATAAAAATAGAAGGGTCAGTCGGCAAAGCTCAGAGTGTTCTGAGTGTAATGATCTCTGACGAATATGAGCCACAAAATAATAGAAGCCAATACATAAACTTAAAATTTAAATGCGTTGAAATTTTATGAGCAATTGGTAAGAGACATACCTATTGCTATTTTCAGTCGAAATAGATGTGGAGGGCAAAAAGCATCATTTGACTAATTTCTAACTTTCTAATGTTCTTGTCTTTGAGTGTTCGGCTAATGTTGATGAAGTTTCCCTCTTTGTTAGAACCTGTAAACCACAGATAAGAAACTAGCTCGGAGGGTGACCCTAGGAAGAAGTCTCTGATGCCTAAATTGGTATTTTGATAAAAATAGAAGGGTGAGTAGATAGAGTTCTGAGTGTTCTAAGTGTCTTACCCTAAAAATCAGTTTCAGTCTTCTTTATATAGTGGTTAGTGGCTCTCATTATTGGTTGACTGTTTGCGATCTTTGCCGAAGAGAACTCGTGAGCTTTTCATTGAACTATCACCATTTGATCTGTGTTGGCAGATCTCATATATGACAAGTACAAACAATTTTTTACAAGTCAGTATTCTAACAAAAATTGAAGGGTGAGTAGGCAGAGCTCAGAGTGTTCTGAGTGTTATGATCCCTGACGACTATGAGCCACAAAACAAAAGAAGCCGATATATAAACTCAAATTTAAATGCATTAAAATTTTATGAGCATTTGGTAGGAGACAAACCTGTTGGGATTTTTAGTCGAGATAGATGTGGACGGCTGAAAGCATCATTCGGCTAATTTTTAAAGTGCAAGACTTTAAGTTTTTTACAAATGTTGATGAAGTTTCCCACTCTATTAGAACTTGCAAAACACAGATAACAAACTGGCCAGGTGGGTGATCCCAGGAAGGAGGCTCCGATGCTTAAGTCAGTATTCTGATAAAAATAGAAGGGTCAATTACAAAGCTCAGAGTGTTCTGAGTGTAATGGTCTCTGACGACTATGAGCCACAAAACAATATAAGCAGATACATAAACTTAAAATTTAAATACTTTAAAATTGTATGAGCAATCAGTAAGAGACATACCTGTTGGGTTTTCAACCAAAACATATGTGGAGGCCTGACCGCGTCGTTCGGCTAATTTCCAAAGTGCTCATCTTTGAGTGTTCGGCTAATGTTAATGAAGTTTCCCACTTAGTAAGAACATGTAAACCATAGATAAGAAACTGGCCCAAGGTGACCCATAGAAGAACGCTTCGATGCCTAAGTCAGTATTCTAACAAAAATTAAAGGGTGAGTAGGCAGAGCTCAGAGTGTTCTGAGTGTTCTTATCCCTGACGACTATGAGCCACAAAACAATAGAAGCCGATATATAAACTCAAATTTAAATGCATTAAAATTTTATGAGCAATTGGTAGGAGACATACCTGTTAGGATTTTCAGTCGAGACAGATGTGAAGGGTTGAAAGCATCCTTCGGCTAATTTTTAAAGTGCAAGTCTTTAAGTTTTTAGCTAATGTTGATGAAGTTTCCCGCTCAGTTAGAACCTGCAAACCACATATAAGAAACTGGCCCGGTGGGAGACCCCAGGAAGGAGGCTCCGATGCTTAAGTCAATATTCTGATAAAAGTAGAAGGGTCAGTTGGCAAAGCTCAGAGTGTTCTGAGTGTAATGATCTCTGATGACTATGAGCCACAAAATAATAGAAGCCGATACATAAACTTAAAATTTAAATGCGTTGAAATTTTATAACCAATTACCAAGGCACATACCTATTGGTATTTTCTGCCGAAACAAATGTAGAGGGCTAAAAGCATCATTTGACTAATTTCCAATGTTCTCGTCTTCGTGTGCTCGGCTAATGTTGATGAAGTTTCCCGCTTTGTTAGAACCTGTAAACCACAGATAAGAAACTGGCTCGAAGGGTGACCACAGGAAGAAGTCTCCGATGCCTAAGTCAGTATTCTGATAAAAATAGAAGGGTGAGTAGACAAAGTTCTGAGTGTTCTAAGTGTCTTATCCTAAAAATCAGTTTAAGTCTTCTTTATATAGTGGTTGGTGGCTCTCCTTATTGGTTGACTATTTGCTATCTTTGCCGATGTGAACTCATGAACTCGTGAACTTTTGATTGAGTGATCACCATTTAAGCTGTGTTGGCAGATCTCATACATGACAAGTACTCACAATTTTTTTATAAGTTAGTATTCTGACAAAAATTAAAGGGTGAGTAGGCAGAGCTCAGAGTGTTCTGAGTGTTATGATCCCTGACGACTATGAGCCACAAAACAATAGAAGCCGATATATAAACTCAAATTTAAATGCATTAAAATTTTATAAGCAATTGGTAGGAGACATACCTGTTAGGATTTTCAGTCGAGAAAGATGTGGAGGACTGAAAGCATCATTCGGCTAATTTTTAAAGTGCAAAACTTTAAGTTTGGCTAATGTTGAGGAAGCTTCCCGCTCTATTAGAACTTGCAAACCACATATAAGATACTGGGCAGGTGGGTGACCCCGTGAAGGAGGCTCTGATGCTTAAGTCAGTATTCTGATAAAAATAGAAGGGTTAGTCGGCAAAGCTCAGAGTGTTCTGAGTGTAATAATCTCTGACGACTATGAGCCACAAAATAATAGAAGCTGATACATAAACTTAAAATTGAAATGCGTTGAAATTTTATGAGCAATTGGTAAGGGACATACCTATTGGTATTTTTAGCCAAAATAGATGTGGAGGGCAAAAAGCATCATTTGACTAATTTCCAATGTTCTCGTCTTTCAGTGTTCGGCTAATGTTGATGAAGTTTCCCACTTCGTTAGAACCTGTAAACCACAGATAAGAAACTAGCTCGGAGGGTGACCCCAGGTTGAAGTCTTCGATGCCTAAGTCGGTATTCTGATAAAAATAGAAGGGTGAGTAGACAGAGTTTTGAGTGTTCTAAGTGTTTTACCCTAAAAATTAGTTTCAGTCTTCTTTATAAAGTGGTTAGTGGCTCTCCTTATTGGTTGACTGTTTGCTATCTTTGCCGATGTGATCTCGTGAGATTTTGATTGAGCGATCACCATTTGAGCTGTGTTGGCAGATCTCATATATGACAAGTACAAATAATTTTTTATAAGTCAGTATTCTGACAAAAATTGAAGGGTGAGTAGGCAAAGCTCAGAGTGTTCTGAGTGTTATGATTCTTGACGACTATGAGCCACAAAACAATAAAAGCCGATATATAAACTCAACTTTAAATGTATTGAAATTTTATGAGCAGTTAGAAGGAGACAAACCTGTTGGGATTTTTAGTCGAGACAGATGTGGAGGGCTGAAAGCATCATTCGGATAATTTTTAAAGTGCAAGACTATGTTTTTTACTAATGTTGATGAAGCTTCTAGCTCTATTAGAACTTGCAAACCATAGATAAGAAACTGGTCAGGTGGGTGACCCCGGGAAGGAGGCTCCGAAGCTTAAGTCAGTATTCTGATGTAAATAGAAGGGTCAGTCGGCAAAGCTCAGAGTGTTCTGAGTGTAATGATCTCTGACGACTATGAGCCACGAAATAATGTAAGCCGATGCATAAACTTAAAATTTTAATACTTTGAAATTGTATGAGCAATCAGTAAAAGCTCATCTTTGAGTAATCAGTTATACTTTGGAAATAGATGTGGAGGACTGACCGCGTTGTTTGGCTAATTTCCAAAGTGCTCATCTTTAAGTGTTCGGCTAATGTTAATGAAGTTTCCCACTCAGTAAGAACCTATAAACCGTAGATAAAAAACTGGCCTAGCGTGAGCCAGAGAAGAAGGCTTCGATTCCTAAGTCAGTATTCTGACAAAAATTGAAGGGTGAGTAGGCAGAGCTCAGAGTGTTATGAGTGTTATGATCCCTGACGACTATGAGCCATAAAACAATAGAAGCCGATATATAAACTCAAATTTATATGCATTGAAATTTAATGAGCAATTGGAAGGAGACATGCCTGTTGGAATTTTCAGTCGAGACAAATGTGAAGGGTTGAAAATGACGTTTAGCTAATTTTCAAAGTGTAAGTCTTCGAGTGTTCGGAAAATGTTGATGATGTTTCCCGCTTAGTTAGAACCTACAAACCACAGGTAAGAAACTGGCCTGGAGGGTGACCCCGGGAATAAAGCTCTGATGCCTCAATCAGTATTCTGACAAAAATAGAAGTGTGTGTAGGCAAAGCTCAGAGTGTTCTGAGTGTTATGATCCCTGATGACTATGAGCCACAAAACAAAAGAAGCCGATACATCAACTTAAAATTTAAATACGTTGAAATTGTATGGGCAATTATTAAGTGACATACCTATTGGGTTTTTAGCCAAAACAGATGTGGAGGGCTAATAGCATTGTTCGGCTAATTTCCAAAGTGCTCATCTTTGGGTGTTCAGCTAATCTTAATGAAGCTTCCCACTTAGTTAGAACATGCAATCCACATATAAGGAAATTGACCCAAAGGTTGGCCCTGGGAAGAAGGCTCCGATGCCTAAGTCAGTATTCTGACAAAAATTTAAAGGGTAAGTGGGCAATGCTTAGAGTGTTCTGAGTGTTATCATCCATGACAACTATGAGCCACAAAATAATAGAACCCGATATATAAACTCAAATTTATATGCGTTGAAATTATATGAGCAATTGGTAAGAGACATATCTGTTGGGATTTCAAGTTGAGACAAATGTGGAAGGCTGAAAGCGTCATTCAACTAATTTCCAAAGTGCTAGTCTTCGATTGTTCTACTAATATTGATGACATTCCCCGCTCAGTTAGAACCTGGAAACCACGGATAAGAAACTGGCACGGTGGGTGACCCCGGGAAGGAGGCTACTATTCTTAGGTCAGTTTTCTGATAAAAATAGAAGGGTTAGTCAGCAAAGCTCAGAGTGTTCTGAGTGTAATGATCTCTGATGACTATGAGCCACAAAACAATATAAGCTGATACATAAATTTAAAATTTAAATACTTTGAAATTGTATGAGCAATCAATAAGAGACATACCTGTTAGATTTTTAGCCAAAACAGATGTGGAGGACAGACCACGTCGTTCGGCTAATTTCCAAAGTGCTCATCTTTGAGTGTTCAGTTAATGTTAATGAAGTTTCCCACTCAAGAAGAATTTGTAAACCATAGATAAGAAACTGGCCCAGGGTGACCCCGAGAAGAAGGATCCGATGCCTAAGTTAGTATTCTGATAAAAATTAAAGGGTAAGTAGGTAGTGCTCAGAGTGTTCTGAGTGTTATGATCCCTGACAACTATGAGCCACAAAACAATAGAAGCCGATATATAAACTCAAATTAAATGCATTGAAATTTTATGAGCAATTTCTAAGAGACATACCTATTGGGATTTCAGTCAAGACAGATGTGGAGGGCTGAAAGCAACATTCGGCTAATTTTTAAAGTGCAAGTCTTTAAGTTTTTGGCTACGGTTGATGAAGTTTCCCGCTCAGTTAGAACCTGCAAATCACAGATAAGAAACTGGCTCGGTGGGTGACCCCAGGAAGGAGGCTCCGATGCTTAAGTCAATATTCTGATAAAAATAGAAGGGTTAGCCGACAAAGCTCAATGTGTACTGAGTGTAATGATCTCTGACGACAATGAGCCATAAAATAATAGAAGCCAATAACATAAACTTAAAATTTAAATGCGTTGAAATTTTATGAGCAATTGGTAAGGGACATACCTATTAGTATTTTGAGCCGAAACAGAAGTGGAGGAAAGCATCATTTGACTAATTTCCAAAGTTCTCGTCATCTAGTGTTCGGCTAATGTGGATAAAGTTTCCCGCTTAGTTAGAAGCTATAAACCACAAATAAAAAACTAGTTCGAAGTGTGACCCCAAGAAGAAGTCTCACATGCCTAAGTTAGTATTATGATAAAAATAGAAGGGTGAGTAGACCGAGTTCTGAGTGTTCAAAGTGTCTAACCCTAAAAATCAGTTTAACTCTTCTTTATATAATGGTTGGCGGCTCTCCTTATTGGTTGATTGTTTGCTGTCTTTGCCGATGTGAACTCATGAGCTTTTGATTAAGCAATCACCATTTGAGCTTTGTTGGTAGATCTCATATATGACAAGTACACTCAATAACTTGAAAGTGCTGTAATTATATGAAAAGTACTCACAATTACTTAGAAGTAGTACAAATTATATGACAAGTAATCTAAGTAACTTAGGAAGGTCTAGCGATAATACTTATAAGAACGTTGTAGGATTTCTATCAGTTTGCATCTTGATATGAAATAGTTGAATTAGAGACAGTTTAGAACCAACATGTTCTACAAATTACCTATCGGTTGGACCAATATAAGAAATAAGTACGAGAGTGGTAAGTATAGACAGAATATTATAACATAGGAATTGGGCTCCTAGCACAATAGAACAAATATTCTCACCCTTAGACAAGGAAACTGCATATCATACACTTGAAGTCTACCAATGATGTTGTAATACCTTAAACTAGAAGCAACTGATGTAGTGTTATATCCTAGTTGGCATAAGAAGGTAGGCTACTCTGCCATGGATCCCTATGTACAGTAGTGGGAGCGAGGGAATTTGGTAAATTCATGGGTTAAGGAAGAAGCATAAAAATAGCCAAAAATGAGTGGAACCAGTCCTATAATGGGTGGATTCAAGAACCCAAAGGTTGGGACATCTAGTGGTATAAGAATGCATAAACTAGCGAGATTCCCTACTACCAACTAACTAGTAGGTTCGAGTGGCAGAATGAAGGAAAAATTAGAATTTTTTAATGGGACCCACATGCCAACACCCACAGGCATCGCACTTATGCAACATGTAGAGGTCATCATGCTGACCAAATCCAAATTAATAAGTCAATATTTGGAGGGTCACATTAAAGGGAATTAAATTTTATATAATTTATGTTTTAAAAGTAGTTTTTAGAATTAAATTTTAGAACAAATTTCATAGTTGGATTTGTTCAGCCAAACGAGCCTTAAGGACCCTTAGGGCTGAACCTTGAAAGCCCAAAACCACCTCTGTTATTCCATTCTTTTGCTGTATACTATGGTGGAACAGTAAGAAGTAGAAAAAAAAGGAGAGGGTGATGGACTGGGATTGTTGCACATGGACTGCAACTGCTGCCCCTATTGCTACTGCTGCACCTTTATCTGCTACTACTGGTTGTTGGACTGCAACGGCTAACCATATTACTACTGGTTCTTCAAAACGGGCCCTAACGGCCCTTAGGGCTGAACGTTATAAGCCCAAAACTGCCTCTGTTGTTCCATTATTCTGCTATATACTATAGTGGAATAGTAAGAAGATGAAGAAGAAGAAGAAGAAGGAGATGGGGGCTGTTAAACGTGGATTGCAGCCGCTGCCCCTATTGCAATTGGTGCTGCTGGTTGTTGGACGCTAGCTGCTGCCCCTATTGCTACTGCCGTACCTTCATCTGCTGCTGCCGGTTGTTGTTGGTGCAAGCGAAGGCTAAATGATGAAGCCTCTTGCTGCTGCATAAGGTTGCTACTGATACAAGCTATAAGGAAGGAAATTATTGTACAAGAAGGCTGCAAACTGCTGTCCCGAAGTTCAGATGTTGCTAGGACTGAAATTGCTACAAACTAAAGCTCATTCAAGCTTGGAAGATTACTACTACCCGGCTGTACATAGAGTTGATGCTGCTCACAGCTAGGTTGGGCTGTTAGAACCTTCTTTTTTCTGTACGCATACTCAATAAGATAAAATTCTTCCACCCTATATGCTGTACAGCAGTTTCATTAAGTAGGAATAAAAACCGGTTAGGGTTTCAAGCATGCAGCCACCCAAAATTTGCGAATAAAAGAATTAGGTTGCATAAAGTAGAGAGAAGCATACTCGGTTAGGAATTCAGTAAATTTGGAACTAAAATTTAGTCCCTATATACTTATTTTGTACTAAGTGGCAGAATTCCTAAATTTAATAGGAGTTTAGGGTTATAATTTACCATTTACCCATCTCTGAGAACTCCAATTGGGAGGAATATTAGCATACATGGTATAAATTAGTAATTAAGTTGGGAATAGTAAATTTAGTTAATTAGTATTGGGTTTTATGCATGCCATGAGTTCTTACCTAATTTTCTTTAAGAAATCAAGTAAGAATGCTCCAATTCGACACTATCTTTTTTTCGCTCCCTACTTGAGCTGAATTGGAGCTGGAGTGTGGCTCATCCATACTTTTTATAATAGCCCAGGTCAAATTAAATTAGTATGGGAGGTGGGAAATTTCTGATTGCAGAATTATAAGGTTTAACTCAGGAAATTGGGAAGAAATTTGAAAGTATGTTAAGGCAGAATTTTAAGTTAGGAAATTGGTGATTTTGAGGGCTTCAAAATGACCCTAGGGACAAGGAGATACCTAGAAGTGACATTTAGCAAATTTTCAAAGTTCTTATCTATGAGTGTTCAACTAATGTTGCTGAAATTTCCGGCTCAATAGAACCTACAAACCATAGATAAAAAACTAGCCCGGATGGTGACCCTGGGAAGGAGGCTCCGATTCCTAAGTCTGTATTCTGATAAAAATGGAAGGGAGAGTGGGTAGAGCTCTGAGTGTTCTGAGTGTCGTACCATAAAATAAGTTTAAATCTTCTTTATATCGTGGTGTGTGTCTCTTCCCATTGGATGGCTGGTTGCTATCCTTGATGATGTGGACTCGTGAGCTTTTGATTGAGCGATCACCATTCTATCTGAGGTGGAAGATCTCATATATGATAAGTACATTCAACAACTTAAAAGAGTAATAAATTATATAAAAAGTACCCTCAGTAACTTAAAATTCATGCAAATTATATGAAAATTAATCCCAGTAACTTAAGAAGGTCTAGCAATAATACTTATAAGAACGTTGCAAGATTTGTGTCCAACCTGATCCCAACTATTTTACATATCGTTTGGCAGCTAATTTTCCTTTCCATATGTATATATGTCCTTACCACTTGTTGATAGCAATTTTAGGTCTGCCCCTATCTCTTCTGGAACCCTTTATTTGAATTTGGTCATTTTTCAAACTGAGGCTTACATAGTTCTCCTTAGAATATGACCATACCACCTCAGATGGCTGTTATGGTGCTTGTCTCGAGTTGGTGTGATCCCCAGTTACTTTCTTATGCTATCATTTCTTAATTTATCCCTATTGGTCTTACCGCATATCGCACATAACATCGCCATCTCTGCTACACCCAGAGATGAGGATCCCATATAACATCCTCATCTCTGGGTGTAGCAGAAATGAGGATGTTATGAAGGATGAGCCGCAAGACCCGAAGGGATAAGTAACAAATGTATAAATTAGTATTAAAAATAAAAAATACTTTCTTGTGCATTTAAATTGTGGAAAAATTAATAAGAATTCTCTCTGTGATGCCCTTTTGTATTAGGTGACGTACTGGCTCTCAGTAACTATAGGCTCCATTATGTTTTGTTCAAACCTTTTCTATAGATTGTAAGTGATCAATAAGAAAATTATAATTACAGGGAAAGTTCAACCATATAATGAGTTTCGGTATCAATTCGCTACTTTCGACTCCAAAGAGTAAAATTTCCTAGGAAACTTCAATATTTGTGAATTTTTGCCAAACTAATCTTATTTTGACTAAGTGCGTGTAAGTATATGATCCCTGACGACTAAGTTCCATAAAACAAAAGTAGCCGATATGTAAATTTAAATTTAAATCTGTTTAAATTGTACCAGCAACGGTTAGAGACATATCTGTTAGGATTTTTAGGCAAGACTGATGTGGAGAGCTGAAAGAGTTGTTCAACTAATTTTCAAAGTGCTCATCTTCGAGTGTTCGGCTAATGTTGATGAATTTTCGCGCTCAGTTAGAACCTACAAACCAAAGATAAGAAACTGGCCCATTGGGTGACCCCGGGAAGAAGGCTCCCTGATGCCTAAGTTAGTAAACTAATAAAAATTGAAGGATAAGTAGGCTGAGCTCAGAGTATTCTGAGTGTTATGACCCCTGACGACTATGAGCCACAAACTATAGAAGCCAATATATAAACTCAAATTTTAATGTGTTGAAATTATATGAGCAAACACTAAGAGATATACCTGTTGGGCTTTTTAGTCAAGACATATGTGGAAGGCTGAAAACGACGTTCAGCTAATTTTCAAAGTGCAAGTCTTTGAGTGTTCTGCTAATATTGATAAAGTTTCCCACTCAGTTAGAATCTGCAAACCACAGATAAGAAACTAACCTAGAGGGTGACCCTGGGAAGAAGGCTCTGATGCCTAAGTCAGTATTCTAACAAAAATGGATGGGTGAGTAAGCAACGCTTAGCATGTTAAGAGAGTTATGATCCCTGACCATTATGAGCCACAAAACAATATAAGCCGATACATAAACTTAAAATTTAAATACTTTAAAATTGTATGAGCAATCAGTAAGAGACATACCTGTTGGGTTTTCAGCCAAAACAGATGCGGAGGACTAGTAGCGTCGTTCGGCTAATTTCCAAAGTGCTCATCTTTGAGTGTTCGGCCAATGTTAATGAAGTTTCCTACTCAGAAAGAACCTATAAACCATAAATAAGAAACTGGCCCAGGGTGACCCCGAGAAGAAGGCTCCGATGCAAAAGTTAGTATTCTGACAAAAATTGGAGGGTGAGTAGGTAGAGCTCAGAGTGTTGTGAGTGTTATGATCCCTAACGACTATGAGCCACAAAACAATAGAAGCCGATATAGAAAATCAAACTTAAATGCATTGAAATTTTATGAGCAATTGGTAGGGGACATAGCTGTTGGGATTTTCAGTCGAGACAGATGTGGAGGGCTGAAAGCATCATTCGGCCAATTTTTAAAGTGCAAGTCTTTAAGTTTTTGGCTAATGTTGACGAAGTTTCCCGCTCAGTTAGAACCTGCAAACCACAAATAAGAAATTGGCCCGATGGGTGACCTCGGGAAAGAGGCTCCGATGCTTAAGTCAGTATTCTAATAAAAATAGAAGGGTCAATCGAAAAATCTTAGAGTGTAATGATCTCTGATGACTATAAGCCGCAAAATAATAGAAGCCGATACATAAACTTAAAATTTAAATGTGTTAAAATTTTACAAGCAATTGGTAAGGGACATACCTATTGGTATTTTCAGCCGAAACAGATGTAGAGGGCTAAAAGCATCATTTGGCTAATTTCTAAAGTTCTCGTCTTCGAGTGCTCGGCTAAAGTTGATAAAGTTTCCCGCTTAGTTAGAACCTGCAAACCACATATAAGAAACTGGCTCAGAGGGTGACCCCAGGAAGAAGTCTCCGATGCCTAAGTCAGTATTCTGATAAAAATAGAAGGGTGAGTAGACAGAGTTCTGAGTGTTCTAAGTGTTCTAAATGTCTTACCCTAAAAATCAGTTTAAGTCTTCTTTATATAGTGGTTGGTGGCTCTCCTTCTTAGTTGACTGTTTGCTATCTTTGACGATGTGAAATCGTGAGCTTTTGATTGAGCGATCACAATTTGAGCTGTGTTGGTAGATCTCATATATGACAAGTTCACTCAATTACTTGAAAGAGCTGTAATTATTTGAAAAGTACTTAGAAATTTTTATAAGTTGTGCAAATTATATGACAAGTAATCTAAGTAACTTAGGAAGGTCTAGCGATACAACTTATAAGAGCGTTGTAGGATTTCTATTAGTTTACATCTTGATATGAAATAGTTGGGGCAGAATTTTAACTTAGGAAATTGGTGATTTTGAGGGCTTTAAAATGATCCTAGGGACAAGAGATACCTAGAAGTAACATTTAGAAAATTTTCGCAGTTCTTATCTATGAGTGTTCGACTAATGTTGCTGAAATTTTCCGCTCAATAGAACCTGCAAACCATAGATAAAAAAACTGGCTCGGAGGGTGACCTTGGGAAGAAGGCTCCGATGCCTAAGTCAGTATTCTGATAAAAATGGAAGGGAGAGTAAGCAAAGCTCTGAGTGTTTTGAGTGTCGTACCATAAAATAAGTTTAAATCTTCTTTATATCATGGTCTGTGTCTCTTCCTATTGGATGGTTGGTTGCTATCCTTGCTGACGTGGACTCGTGAGCTTTTGATCGTGCGATCACCATTCTAGCTGAGGTGGAAGATCTCATATATGATAAGTACATCCAATAACTTAAAAGAGCAACAAATTATATGAAAAGTACTCTCAATAACTTAAAATTCATGCAAATTATATGAAAAGTAATCCCAGTAACTTAAGAAGGTCTAGCAATAATACTTATAAGAACGTTGTAAGATTTGTGTACAACCTGATCCCAACTAATTTACACATTGTCCGGTAGCTAATTTTCCTTTCCATATGTATATATGTCCTTACCACCTGTTGATAGTAATTTTAGGTCTGCCCCTATCTCTTCTGGAACCCTCTATTTGAATTTAGTCATTTTTCCAAATTGAGGCTTACATAGGTCTCCATGGAATATGACCATACCACCTCAAATGGCTGTTATAGTGCTTGTCTCGAGTTTATGTGACCACCACTTACTTTTTCATGCAATAATTTCTAAATTTATCACACCTGGTCTTGCCGCATATCGCACATAACATCGCCATCTCTACTATACCTAGAGATGAGGATACCATATAACATCCTCATCTCTGGGTGTAGCAGAAATGAGGATGTTATGAGGGATGAGCAGCAAGACCTGGAGGGATAAATAATGAATTTTCAAAGTGCTTATCCTCGAGTGTTCGGCTAATGTTAATGAAGTTTCTGACTCAGTAAGAACCTGTAGACCACAGATAAGAAACTGGCCTAGGGTGACCCCGAGAAGAAGGCTCCGATGCCTAAGTCAATATTCTGACAAAAATTGATGCATGAGTAGGCAGAGCTCAGAGTGTTCTGAGTGTTAAGATCCCTGACGACTTTGAGCCACAAAACAATTGAAGCCGCCGATATAAAAACTCAAATTTTAAAATTTTATGAGCTATTGGTAGGAGACATCCCTGTTAGGACTTTCAGTTGAGACAGATGTGGAGGGATGAAAGCATCATTCGGTTAATTTTTAAAGTGCAAAACTTTAAGTTTTTGGCTAATGTTGAGGAAGATTCCCGCTCTATTAGAACCTGTAAACCACAGATAAGAAACTGGCCAGGTGGGTGACCTCGGGAAGGAGGCTCCGATGCTTAGGTCAGTATTCTGATAAAAATAGAAGGGTCATTCGGCAAAGCTCAGAGTGTAATGATCTATGACAACTATGAGCCACAAATTAATAGAAGTCGATACATAAACTTAAAATTTAAATATATTAAAATTTTATGAGCAATTGGTAAGGGACATACCTATTGATATTTTCTGCTGAAACAGATGTGGAAGGCTGAAAGCATCATTTGGCAATTTCCAATGTTCTCATCTTCGAGTGTTTGGCTAATGTTGATGAAGTTTCCTACTTAGAACCTATAAACCACAGATAAGAAACTGGCTCGGAGGTTAACCCCAGGGATATAGCCAAAATAACCTCTCGGTGGGGGCAATGACACGTGTCGTCATTAGCCAAACACTCGAAGATGAGGGGAATATTCCCCCTAGAAGGTTGGACGTATTCGAGTGGGACTCTAAGAGGGAAGAAGGGGGAAACCCTAAACCCAAAGAGCTATATAAGAAGGCACGGAAGAAAGGGGAAGGTAAGTTCTGATACCCTCACCATTACTCCCTTATTGAACTGTGCGGCCTACCCTGACTTAAGCGTCGGAGGACTAACCCCGGACAAAGCTCTGGGCCTCCGTCGTATGTGTTTGTGTAGGTTCGACTAGCGGGGTATTTTTGGCACCAACAGCTTGGCGCTGTCCGTGGGAACGACGGTAATGGTGGGGAGAACCTACAACCGAAAGAGGACGAGAGCGACGTCCAACATAGACATGGGGGAAGAACCCTCAGGGGAGCTTCCTCCCTCGACGGAGACAGGACGAGAAAGGGGCCATGACGACCGGGAAGTGTCCGTCAGATACTAGCGTTCGGCTAGATATTCAGTACATGAAGGCAGCGACCATCAGCCTCCCGTAGCCCAGGAGTACGTAACGAGGTAGCAGTTCGAAGACCTCCACAGGACAAATATAACCGGATGGCCGAGACTATGAGGGAGGTCTCCAAAGCTGTCTCCCACAGGACCGGCGGAGCACAGGTCTCCACGTCCAGTTTGAGAGGGCTCAAGATGAAGACCGAAGCAGTACGGGATCGACAAGGGTCGGTCGTGACCCTCGAAGCCAAGCAAGGGAGAGTCCCGTGCCCCGAAGTAGGATGCGACGCGCCGCCAGAGACCCGCATGGGGATCAGCAACAAGGAGACAAACAGAGGTCTGAGGACTCGGGATTAAAGAGGATGATCTTAGACCTGAAGGACGAGATCAGAAAGGTGGTAGAAAACCAGACGGGGAACCGCGAGCCCAACCTCACCAACGACATAGCCTTAGCTGACAAGGTCATGAGGGACCCGCTCCCAGTCGATTTTCTCCTGCCCAAGTACGACACTTATGACGGGTCAGGGGACCCCGTCGATCACCTGGAAGGTTTTAAGGTCGCCATGCAATTCCATCGCGTCTCGGAAAATATTATGTGTCGTGCCCTTCCATTGACGTTCAGGGGGGCGGCGAGGCTGTGGTACAACCGACTACCGACGAAGTCGATCCACAGTTTCAGCGACCTGAGCTACTTCTTCGTGAAGGGGTTCTCTAGTAGCCAGCCCCTCCAGAAGACTACGTTGAACCTAACCAACGTTAAACAGCAAGAAGGAGAATCGCTGCGGAACTACATGAAGCGATTCCAACAAGAAAAGATCACAATCAGGGGCCTAGACCCAAAGGAGGAGTTCACGGCCCTGCTAGGAGGCGTCAAGGACAAGGAGTTGAAGAGGTCCCTGGCGAAGCATACGCCTAGAGACCTGACCGAGCTGAGGGCGCGATGCGATAAGTACATCCAGATGGAAGAAACCCTCCAGGCCGACGAAGAAGTCGAAAGGAAGGCGGCGGGGAAGAGGCCCTCAAGGGTTGATGATAAACCCGTCGAAGAAGGAAAAAGACGAAAGTCCAAGCGCAGTCGGGCCCCCAGTCCACCAAGGAAGTTTGAGAGGTACGCACCCCTGAACCGAAGGCGAACAGAGGTGTTAATGGAGATAAAAGATTCCCCAGATGCCAGGGCCATGAAGTGGCCAGGAAAGATGGGGCGACACCCCGAAAGACGCAATGGGGACAGATATTGCCACTTCCACAGAGAACATGGCCACGATACCGAGGACTGTTGGCATCTCAAGGGGGAGATAGAAGGAATGATCAGAAGGGGATACCTGGGCAGATTTGTAGACCGGGAGAAGGAGGGAGCCCCTGATGGAAACGTCCGGAGGGATAACCGTCGGAGAGATGGTGGAGGTCGGTATGAAAGAAGGGGGCTCACCCGCAGAGGCAATCAAGAACAGCGAAGGAACCAGACACCCGAGGAAGCTGACCGTCGTCCTCGAGAGGAGAATAAGAGCCCGACCAGAGTTATAGCGACCATCTGTGGAGGCCCGGCCGCTGGAGAAAGTTCGTTCTCTGCCAGGAAGGCGAAGGCCTACGCGAGGAGAGTCCATATGGCAGAATGGCCGAACAAAAAGGTGAAGACGGGGACGGTTATCTCCTTCTCAGATGATGATCTGGAAGGGGTACAAACCCCGCATGACGATGCCTTGGTCATCACCATGACCATAGCGGATTGCAAAGTGAAGAGAATCTTAGTGGATAACGGCAGTTCAGCTGATATCCTGTTCCTCGAAGCTTTCCAGAAGATGGGCCTCGATGAAGGAAAATTAAAGAAGGTTGAGCACCCGCTGCAAGGATTCTCCGGCGTCCCGGTGAAGGTGGAAGGGTCGATTGAGTTGCCGATTCAAGCTGGCACCGGAGATCGCCAGGCGACGGTCATGATCAACTTCCTGGTGGTGAGCATTACATCGGCGTATAATGCCATACTAGGGAGGGTCGGGTTGAACATGTTAAATGCCGTCATCTCCACTCCCCATCTCAAAATGAAGTTCCCTACCAAGAATGGCGTCGGGGAATGCCGGGGCGATCAGGAGACATCCCGGAGATGTTACGCCACTACTCTCTGGGGAAAGGAAAAGGCGGGCGAGGCACTCCCGATAGAGGATCTACGTGATGATGCCAGTTATCAACGGGGGGAGCCGGCTGAAGATTTGGTGCAAGTTGAAGCTGAAGAAGGGGATGACACCCGGCAGTTCCAGATTGGGGCTACCATGCCAAGGTCGCAGCGAGAAAGACTCATCTCATTCCTACGGAACAACGCTGACGTATTTGCCTGGTCGGCATCGGACATGCCCGGGATAGACCGAGAGGTAATAGAACATCACCTGAATGTTAGCCCAATGAAGAAGCCGGTGCAGCAGAAGAAGAGGACGTTCGCCCCAGAAAGACAGAAGAAGATAGACGAGGAAGTAGAAAAGTTACTGAAGGCCCGGTTCATCCGCGAGATCCAGTACCCAGAGTGGATATCTAACGTGGTAATGGTTTCGAAGGCAAATGGGAAGTGGAGGATCTGCATCGACTTCACCGACCTGAATAAGGCCTGCCCGAAGGACGCATACCCCCTGCCAAAGATAGACCTACTCATCGACGCCACGGTGGGGTACGAGGCGCTGAGTTTCATGGATGCATACTCGGGGTACAACCAAATCAAAATGTCCGAGGCTGATGTCCCAAAAACATCCTTCATAACTGAAGGTGGGTTGTACTGCTATGAGGTCATGCCTTTCGGACTAAAGAACGCAGGGGCCACCTATCAAAGGTTGGTGAATAAGATTTTCAAAGGACTGATCGGCAAAACCATGGAAGTGTATGTGGACGACATGCTCGTGAAAACCCTGAAGGCGGAAAGGCACGTCCAAGACTTGGAAGGGGCATTCCAGGTGTTGCAACAGTACGGCATGAAGCTGAACCCGGCAAAATGTTCCTTTGGAGTAGCCTCGGGAAAGTTCCTCGGCTTCATCGTCTCGGAGAGAGGAATTGAAGCCAACCCAGTCAAAATACAAGCCATTCGGGACATGAGGTCACCCCAGAACGTGAAGCAAGTCCAGGAGCTGACGGGTCGGGTCGCCGCCCTCGGAAGATTCATGTCTCGGTCGGCAGATAGATTCCTTCCTTTCTTCAAAGCGCTGAAAGGGACCAAAAAGTTCAAGTGGACGGAGGAGTGCAAAAAATCTTTCGAAAAATTGAAGGAATACTTGGCCGCACCCCCGCTGGTGACAAAGCCGAACATCGGGGACACCTTGCAGCTGTACCTTGCTGTATCGGCAGTTGCTGTAAGCGGCGTACTGACAAAAGAGGAAGGAAGGCAACAACGGCCTATATACTACATCAGCCGAACCCTTTTAGATGCCAAGACAAGATACCGAAAGGCAGAGAAAGTGGTGTACGCCCTCGTGACGGCGGCAAGAAAGCTGAGGCCATATTTTCAGTCGCATACGGTATGCGTACTCACCGACCAGCCCCTGAAGAAAATACTACTGAGACCAGATATATCCGATCACCTGGTAAATTGGGCCATAGAGCTGGGAGAGTTCGACATCCAGTATAAGATGAGAACCGTAATTAAAGCATAGGCCCTCGCAGACTTCATAGCGGAGACAACGATCCCCGATGACCCACAGAAATCTGCCGAGGAACGAGAAGATGAGGCTTGGACACTGTACATGGATGGGGCTTCTAACAGCGATGGAAGCGGCGCAGGAATCGTGCTGGTAAGCCCCGAGGGTTTCAAAGTGGAATGCGCCCTACGGTTCGACTTCAACGCCTCCAACAACGAAGCGGAGTACGAAGCGATAATAGCCGGAATTAATCTGGCTAGGGCTTTGATGGTGAAGGAACTAGTAGTGCATAGCGACTCCCAACTCGTGGTGCGGCAAGTGAATGGTGAATACGAGGCCAAAGAGCAGAGGATGGCCGAATACTTGAACACAGTGCGAGAAAGGTCAGCGGCTTTCAAGGAATTTGAGGTAAAGCAGGTGTCACGAGAAGAGAATGCTAGCGCAGACGCACTATCACAGCTGGCCACTTCCGGTTTCGCAGAGCTTAGACGAGTGGTGTATTTCGAAGTACTACCACAGCCAAGCATCGAGAAACCCCACGAGGTGTTACCCGTAGGTGAAAACGGCCAAAGTTGGATGGACGCCATAATAGAATACCTCAAGGAGGGAAAGCTCCTAGAGAACAGGGACGAAGCAAGAAAAGTAAGAATGAGGTCAGCGCGCTTCTTCCTAAAGGATGACACGCTATACAAGATAGGGTTTACCTCACCATACCTCAAGTGCCTGGATTCTTCTGACGGCGAGTACGCGCTCCGAGAAGTGCATGAAGGGATATGTGGCCAACACCTTGGAGCCCAGGCCCTGGCTCACAAAGTACTAAGGCAGGGCCTGTACTGGCCGACAATGAGAAAGGATGCAGAATCACTGGTCAGGAAATGTGTCAAGTGCCAGATGTTCGCCCCCGTGCCTAGGCTACATTCTACCGAGCTATCGTCCTTATCTAGCCCAGTACCGTTCGCCATGTGGGGGATGGACATCTTAGGCCCGTTCCCCCTGGCCACGAGACAAAGGAAGTTTGTCGTGGTGGCAGTCGACTACTTCACGAAGTGGGCGAAAGCCGAAGCCCTAGCGACGATAACAGAAAAGAATATAAGAGACTTCTTCCAAAGGGCGGTGGTATATAGATTTGGAATTCCCCAGGTTGTGGTTACGGACAATGGAACTCAGTTTGCCAATCCAACCTTCGACGCGTTCTGTGAAGCCCTCGGCATCAACCACAGGAAAACCTCCGTCGGATATCCCTTGACCAATGGGCAAACAGAAGTAACCAACCGTACGTTACTCCAAGGGATAAAAAAGAGGCTAGATGATGCCAAAGGACTATGGGCAGACGAGTTGCACCACATTCTCTGGGCTTACCGCACTACTGAGAGGTTAGCTACCGGAGAAACACCCTTCATGTTAACCTACGGCACTGAAGCTGTACTCCCAGTGGAGATAGGGGCTGTTACCCATCGGATTCGGTACTACAACGAAGACAAAAACGACGGACGACTCCGGGAAAATCTAGACCTCTTGGCAGAAACCAGAGAAGCTTCACAAGAAAGGATCGCCACCTACCAGCGGAGGGTCGCTAGGCACTACAACACCAAAGTTCGGAAGAACGAGTTCAGGCAGGGCGACCTTGTCCTGAGAAGGGCGGAAGTGTCGGACCCAAGACATCAAGGGAAGCTAGATCCAAATTGGGAAGGTCCTTACAGAGTCTCGAGGGTAATACGACCAGGGTCCTATCACCTAGAGACTACGGGGGGAGTAAGGGTACCCCGATCGTGGAACTCCCATAATCTAAGGAAATTCCACCAGTAGTAAAGTGGTGGGCACGCACTCTTGCCATCTCTAAATTTTTCCTAAATTTTTCCATATGTAGTTCTTTGCAATTATTGCCCTTATGAACCTTTAAGCTGTAATTCATTTTAAAGTCCAGAAGATTTTATTCATGGATAATACGAGAATTGTTTTACGGCAACTGAGATAACTCTCCAGGCTGATTACCCTTAACCCTGCGGAACGGATGACTGAAGGTCCACACCTCGGTGGAGGCACAAACAATGCTAGGTTGACCTTCGGCCAAATCACCCCTTCAGCTCGGAGTTCGGCCAAAGCCGAACAGACCTGACCGAAGGGCACCATCGACCTTCGGTGAAGACCTAGCATCTAATAGACCCTTCGGCTGGAGCCGAGGGTACACACTTGGTGGATTACTTGGTGATTGACTATTGAAAGGTCGACCTTCGGTGAACCCTTCGACTGGAGCCGAGGGTACACACTTGGTGGATTGCTTAGTGATTCTGACTATTGAAGGGTCAACCTTCGGTGAACCCTTCGGCCGGAGCCGAGGGTACACACTTGGTGGATTGCTTGGTGATTGACTATTGAAGGGTCGACCTTCGGTAAAGACCTAGCATCTAACAGACCCTTCGGCTGGAGCCGAGGGTGCACAACATATTGCTTGTGGTTGACTATCGAAGGGTCCACCTTCGACCAAGTCCCAGATTCATGCGCTGACAAACCCTTCGGCTGGAGCCGAGAGGGAAAACACTTGTAAAAAATTGCTAGTAATTACAGGGTCGGCCTTCGTCTGACTTACAAACAGGTCGACCCTCGGCCAAGTCTCGGGGCCATGCGCCTAAGAAGGTCAACTAGGATTTCGGCCCTTTGCACCTATTTGCGAATCAAAGACATCATTAAATGGACAGATGGAAAAAGACGTTGCATTCATAAAGCCCGAAGGCAAGGATTACATATAAAGCCCGAAGGCAAAGATTACATTAAAGGCTCGAAGGCTGGTTACATAACAAGAAGGGGGTAGTCTGTGCTGAGGCCCGAGGCGACCTCAAGGAGCGTCCATCTGGTTCGCGGCCTCGTCTTCGGCTGGGAGAGCCTCCTGGTTCGAACCTCCATGGCCAGGGATCGGAGGGACTTCCCTATGCAGCTGGACCTCGCCTTCCTCGCTGCAGCCCCCACCGTCGGCGTCGGCAACCTCGGTGGCCGATGGAACCGCCTCCACATCGTCGTCCTCAAAGATGAGGCCACTGTCCTCGAAGGAGACCCCGGGGTAGCCGCCGAGGACCCAATCTCGGACCTCGGTAGCGCCCATTGTGTACCCCGGGGCGATGGCGTTCTTGATCTCCTCCCTGAAGTCTTTGGAAGACCGGTACCTCTCGACCCCTCGGGCCTCGGCTTCCTGAATGCAGGCCCTCACTTGTGACTTCAGCTCCGAGAGCTTCCGATCGCACTCTTGGCACTCGAAGGCTAGGTCCTTCTCCAGGTGCTCCACCTTCTCGAGGAGGAGGGAGCACTCATTGTCTAGGGAGACCCTCTCCCTCTCGCTGACTTCAAGCTCTCGGCATAGGGCCTCGGCTCGAGCTGCCAATTGACCCATCTGATTCTGAGCCTGCACGAAGCACCGAAGGTCAGAATACAAAAAAAAATAATACAAGTCAAAGAAGGCAGAGGGACCGAAGCCTACCCCCGCCATGTAGATGCATGCGGAGGTGATCAGTGCCGCCATCCCTTGCTTCTGGGCTTCGGTGGCATCTCGGGGAAGACTCCCCTTCATCACCAACTCTCTGGCGACCCGTCCGACGGCCAGAGTGTCGTCTTCCTTCACCGACCATTGGGGGACGAACCCCACCTCAGCCCTCGTCAATGCAACCTTCGGACCTCGGGAGGCAGCGGCAGATGAGGGGTCTTGAGCAGGCCCGTCTCGGCCAGGAGCTGCAAGGGCCTGGACAGCCTCGGTAGTCGACCCTTCCACTCTGGGCCTCTTCTTCGGGGTCTCGGAGGACGGTCCTATCTTTTCCTTCCTCTTAGACTTCGGTTGCTGGGGGGCGTCACGTGCCTTGGCCTCCTTGATCTTTGCCTGCCTTGCCGCAGCGACGGCCTTAGCCTCGGCTCTGGTAACTTGCACTACAAGAAGAAGCAAGGGTATTAGCATGAAGAACCGACACTCGAAGGAAGCAGACGGGGGCTAGCCTAACTCACCCGGGCTAAGCCCGAACTTGAAGAGGATGGTGTCGGACTTGAGGCAGTCGGCCTCGACTGGAGAACAGCCTTCTTGCCGCCTCGCCATTACCAACGACTCCGCGTCTGCCCCGAATAGGGCAGGGGCGGAGTTCACATCCCTAAGGTCCGGGATGTCCCAGACCGTGCCGAAGGGCACCCCCTCAGTCGACTTCACGAAGAAATACTTTTCCTTCCATCCGTGGATGGAAGTCGGGTAACCCTTCAGGAGCCGAAGGTCCTTTCGGGGGCAAAAATAGTACCAACCCGTAAGTCCCTTACAGGCCTGAAGAAGGAAACAGTTAATAAAAAGTTGAAGGGAGAGGGGCCTCTTGTGCCAAACGAAGAAGATGACGAAGCTTAACGCTTGTCGCCACCCGTTCGGCATTAGCTGGGTCGGGCATACCCCATAGTGCCGAAACACTTTGGTAAAGAAAGGGTGGAGGGGCAATCGAAGACCTGCCTTGAAGGCCTCCTTGTACAGGCACAGCTCCTCGGAGTTCCGATAGCTGGCTCAGTCAGAAGGTCTAGGCAGACGGAGCTCGAAAGCGTCCGAAACACCGAAGGAGGCCCTCAGCTCCTCCAGTTCTGGTTCGTCCATCGTGGAGACGATGTTGAGGGCCTCCACTTCCAGGGGCTCCTGGGTCTGGGCTCGGGCATCGAGCACCCCCTCCCTGAACCCCTTGCCGTTGGAGCCACCCTTGGACCCCGACGGTGAGGCCGCGGACGATGAGTCGCGGGAGGAGGGAGAGTCGGTGGAATTCGAGGACATCCCTCGGACTTCCCCAGGACTCCTATACCTACGTTTTGGCCTTGACCTCTCGCGGGACGATGGACTGTAACCCGACGAGGAAGACATCACTTACTTGTGGGTGGTGCTAAACTAAGGGAAGACGAAGACGAAGGCTAGAAGGGAATCCGAGGCCGAAGGTGAGCTCTCCGAAGGGAAAAGAAAAGTTACCCCACAAATGGCCCCCCATGCTATATAGATGGGGGAAAGGCGGTACGACTTCCCGAGCATTAATGGCGCCGCCACGTCAGGATACGAAGCCTCGAGGTTTGCGCCCAAACGCACCTCGCAGACGGTCTCACCTTCAGTTGGGAGTGCGGCCAAAGCCGAACGGACCTGGCCGAGGGTCCCACCTTCAATTGGGAGTGCGGCCAAAGCCGAACGGACCTGACCGAGGGTCCCACCTTCGATTGGGAGCTCAGCCAAAGTCGAACGGACCTGACTGAGGGTCCCACCTTCGGTTGGGAGTTCGGCCAAAGCCAAACGGACCTGACCGAGGGTCCCTCCTTCAGTTGGGAGTTCGGCCAAAGCCGAACGGAGCTGACCGAGGGTCCCAACTTCGGTTGGGAGTTCGGCCAAAGTCGAACGGACCTGACCGAGGGTCCCTCGTGCGGTTGGGAGCTCGGCCAAAGCCGAACGGACCTGACCGAGGGTCCCACCTTCGGTTGGGAGCTCGGCCAAAGCCAAACGGACCTGACCGAGAGTCCCTCCTTTGGTTGGGGGCTCGGCCAAAGCTGAATGGACCTGACCGAGGGTCCCTCCTTCGGTTGGGAGTTCGGCCAAAGCCGAACGGACCTGACCGAGGGTCCCTCCTTCGGTTGAGAGATCGGCCAAAGCCGAACGGACCTGACCGAGGGTCCCTCCTTCGGTTGGGAGTTCGGTCAAAGCCGAACGGACCTGATCGAGGGTCCCTCCTTCGATTGGGAGTTCGGCCAAAGCCGAACGGACCTAACCGAGGGTCCCTCCTTCCGTTGGGAGTTCGGCCAAAGCCGAACGGAGCTGACCGAGGGTCCCACCTTCGGTTGGGAGTTCGGCCAAAGCCGAACGGACCTGACCGAGGGTCCCTCCTGCGGTTTGGAGCTCGGCCAAAGCCGAACGGACCTGACCGAGTGTCCCACCTTCGGTTGGGAGCTCGGCCAAAGCCAAACGGACCTGACCGAGGGTCCCTCCTTCGGTTGGGGGTTAGACCAAAGCTGAACAGACCTGATCGAGGGTCCCTCCTTCGGTTGGGAGTTCGGCCAAAGCCGAACGGACCTGACCGAGGGTCCCTCCTTCGGTTGGGAGATCGGCCAAAGCCGAACGGACCTGACCGAGGGTCCCTCCTTCGGTTGGGAGTTCGGCCAAAGCCGAACGGACCTGACCAAGGGTCCCACCTTCGGTTGGGAGTTCGGCCAAAGCCGAACGGACCTGACCGAGGGTCCCTCCTTCAGTTAGGAGTTCGGCCAAAGCCGAACGGACCTGACCGAGGGTCCCTCCTGCGGTTGGGAGCTCGGCCAAAGCCGAACGGACCTGACTGAGGGTCCCTCCTTCGGTTGGGAGATCGGCCAAAGCCAAACGGACCTGACCGAGGGTCCCTCCTTCGATTGGGAGTTCGGCCAAAGCCGAACGGACCTGACCGAGGGTCCCTCCTTCAGTTGGGAGTTCAGCCAAAGCCGAACGGACCTGACCGAGGGTCCCACCTTCGGTTGGGAGTTCGGCCAAAGCCGAACGGACCTGACCGAGGGTCCCTCCTGCGGTTGGGAGCTCGGCCAAAGCCGAACGGACCTGGCCGAGGGTCCCACCTTCGGTTTGGAGCTCGACCAAAGCCAAACGGACCTGACCGAGGGTCCCTCCTTCGGTTGGGGGTTCGGCCAAAGCTGAACGGACCTGACCGAGGGTCCCTCCTTCGGTTGGGAGTTCGGCCAAAGCCGAACGGACCTGACCGAGGGTCCCTCCTTCGGTTGGGAGTTCTGCCAAAGCCGAACAGACTTGACCGAGGGTCCCTCCTTCGGTTGGGAGTTCGGTCAAAGCCGAACGGACCTGACCGAGGGTCCCTCCTTCGGTTGGGAGTTCGGCCAAAGTCGAACGGACCTTACCGAGGGTCCCTCCTTCGATTGGGAATTCGACCAAAGCCGAACGGACCTAACCGAGGGTCCCACCTTCGGCAGGGGGCTCTGTAAGGTCGATCCGAAGTGGCTAAAGATCTTTCTCGCGGTCGACCCCAAGCCTCGGTCACTAGTAATGCCAAGGCCGAAGGAACAAGTCAACCAAAGAAGAAGATGTTGGTTACTCCCACAGGAAGAAGCTCCTAGTGGAAGTAAGGGGGCTCCTGATATAGCCAAAATAACCTCTCGGTGGGGGCAATGACACGTGTCATCTCTGAGACACGTGTCCTTCGCCAGACGAAGGTTCCGAGAAACCACTCACGCCCAAGCACGCTCAATCACCGAGGCACGCTCGCAAAATCACGTGGGATCACGTCATCTGCATGAGGGGAATATTCCCCCCAGAAGGTTGGACGTATTCGAGTGGGACTCTAAGAGGGAAGAAGGGGGAAAACCCTAAACCCAAAGAGCTATATAAGAAGGCACAGAAGAAAGGGGAAGGTAAGTTCTGATACCCTCACCATTACTCCCTTATTGAACTGTGCGGTCGACCCTGACTTGAGCGTCGGAGGACTAACCCCGGACAAAGCTCCGGGCCTCCGTCGTCTGTGTTTGTGTAGGTTCGACTAGCGGGGTATTTTTGGCAGCAACACCCAGGAAGAAGTCTCCGATGCCTATGTCAGTATTCTGATAAAAGTAGAAGGATAAGTAGATAGAGTTCTGAGTGTTGTAAGTGTCTTACCCTAAAAATCAGTTTAAGTCTTCTTTATATAGTGGTTGGTGGCTCTACTTTTTGGTTGACTGTTTGCTGTATTTGCTGATGTGAACTCATGAGCTTTTGATTGAGTGATCACCATTTGAGCATTGTAAGTAGATCTCATATATGACAAGTACACTCAATAACTTGAAAGAGCTGTAATTATAAGAAAAGTACTCAATTACTTAAAAGTAGTGCAAATTATATGACAAGTAATCTAAGTAACTTAGGAACGTCTAGCGATAATACTTATAAGAACGTATTAGAATTTCTATTAATTTGCATCTTGATATGAAATAGTTGAGTCAGAGACAGTTTAGAACAAACATGTTCTTCAAATTACCTTTCGGATGGACCAATATAAGAAATAAGTAAGAGAGTGGTAAGTATAGACAGAATATTATTATATAGGAATTGGGCTCCTAGCACAATAGAACAATTATTTTCACCCTTAGACGAGCAAAGTACACATTATACACTAGAAGTCTACCAATGATGTTGTAACACCTTAAACTGGAAGCAACTGACCCTAATGTTATAGCCTAGTTGGCATAAGAAGGTAGGCTACTCTGCCATGGATCCCTATGTACAGTAGTGGGAGTGAGGGAATTTGAAAAATTCATGGGTTAAGGAAGGAGCATAAAAATAGCCAAAAAAGAGTGGAACCAGTCCTATAATGGGTGGATTCAAGAACCCAAAGGTTAGGACAGCTAGTGGTATAAGAATGCATAAACTAGCAAGATACCCTACTGCCAACTAAACAGTCGGTACGATTGGCAGAATGCCAAAAAAATTAAAATTTTTTTTGGGACCCATATGCCAACACCCAAAGGGATCGCACTTACCCAACATGTAGAGGTCATCATGCTGACCAAATCCAAATTAATAAGTCAATATTTGGTGGGGCTTATTAAAGGTAATTAAATTTTATATAATTTATGTTTTAAAAGTAGTTTTTAGAATTAAATTTTAGAACTAATTTTATAGTTGGATTTGTTCAGCCAATTGAGCCTTAAGGACCCTTAGGGCTGAACCTTGAAAGCCCAAAATCGCCTTTGTTATTCCATTCTTCGACTGTAAACTATGGTGGAATAGTAAGAAGGAGAAGAAGGAGAAGGGGGCTGTGTTGCACATGGACTGGGCCTGATGCATATGGACTGCACCTGTTGCCCCTATTGCTACTACTGCACCTTTATCTGCTACTTTTGGTTGTTGGACTGTAGTGGCTGCCCATATTGCTACTGGTTCTGCCAAACGGGCCCTAACGACCCTTAGGGTTGAACCTTATAAGCCCAAAACTGCCTCTGTTATTCCATTATTCTGCTATATACTACGATGGAACAGTAAGAAGAAGACGGAGAGGGGGGTTGTTGAACATGGATTGCGGTTGCAGTACCTATTGCTACTGTTGCACCTTCATCTGCTGTTGCTGGTTGTTTAACTGTAGCTGCTGCTCCTATTGCTACTGCCACACCTTCATCTGTTGTTGTTGGCTGTTAGGGCAAGCAAAGGCTAAATGATGATTCTTCTTGCTGCTGCATAAGGCTGCTACAGGTGCAAGCTATAAAGAAGAAAATTATTGTACAAGAAGGTGGTTGCTACCCATCTTTAGAATTTAGCTGTTATCTTACTACTAATCATGACTGAGGATAGTAATTCACGCATATGGACTGCAACTGCTGCCCCTATTGCTACTGCTACACCTTTATCTGCAACTGTTGGTTGTTGGACTGTAGTGGCTGCCCATATTGCTACTGGTTCTGCCAAATGGGCCCTAACGACCCTTAGGGTTGAACCTTATAAGCCCAAAACTGCCTTTGTTATTCCATTATTCTGCTATATACAACGGTGGAACAGTAAGAAGAAGAAGGAGAGGGGGGTTATTCAACATGGATTGTGGCTGCAGCACCTATTGCTACTGCTGCACCTTCATCTGCTGCTGCTGGTTGTTGGACTGCAGTTGTTGCTCCTATTGCTACTGCCACACTTTCATCTGTTGTTGTTGGTTGTTGGGGCAAACAAAGGTTAAATGATGATGCTTCTTGCTGTTGCATAAGGCTGCTACTGATACAAGCTATAAGGAAGGAAATTATTGTACAAGAAGGTGATTGCTACCCATCTTTAGAATTTAGCTGTTATCTTACTACTAATCATGACTGAGGATAGTAATTCACGCATATGGAGCTTGGAAAAGCTGCTCTCCAAAAGTTTAGATGTTACTAGGACTGAAATTGCTATAAACTAAAGCTGATTCAAGTTGGAAGATTGCTACTACTTGGCTGTACATAGAGTTGATGCTGCTCATAGCTAGGTTGGGCTGTTAGAACCTTCATTTTTCTGTACGCATACTCAATAAGATAAAATTCTGCCACCCTATATGCTGTACAGCAGTTTCATTAAGTAGGAATAAAAACCGGTTAGGGTTTCAAGCATGCAACCACCCAAAATTTGGGAATTTGGGATCGCATGTAAAAGAATTAGGTTACATAAAGTAGAAAGAAGTATACTCGGTTAGGAATTCAGTAAATTTGGAACTAAAATTTAGTCCCTATATACTTATTTTGTACTAAGTGGAAGAATTCCTAAATTTAGTAGGAGTTTAGGGTTTTAATTTAGCATTTACTCGTCTCTGAGAACTCCAATTGGGTGGAATTTTAGCATGCATGGTAGTAAATTAGTAATCAATGTTGGGATTAGTAAATTTATTTAATTAGATTTGGGTTTTATGCATGCCATGAGTTCTTACCTAATTTTGTTTAGAAATCATCTAAGAATGCTCCCAATTTGTCACTGATATTTTTTACTCTCCCCATTTGAGTTGTATTGGAGCTGGAGTGTGGCTCATCCATACTTTTTATAATGGTCCAACTCCAATTATGGTTGCTATAGTTTACCGCTCAGTTAGAACCTGCAAACCATAGATAAGAAATTAGCCCAGAGGGTGACCCCGAGAAGAAGGATCCGATGCCTAAGAGGGTGACCCCAGAAAGAAGGCTCCAATACCTAAGTCAGTATTCTGATAAAAATGAAAGGGAAAGTAGGCAGAGCTCTAAGTGTCAGTTTAAGTCTTCTTTATATCGTGGTCGTTGACTCTTCTAATAGGCTAGCTAGTTGCTATCCTTCCTGATGTGGAGTCGTGAGCTTTTAATGGAGTAATCACCATCTGAGCTGAGGTAGAAGATCTCATATATGACAAGTACACTCAATAGCTTAAAAGAGCTGGAAATTATATGAAAAATACTCTGAATAACTTAAAAAATGTGCACATGATAAGTACACTCAATAACATAAAAGAGCTACAAATTATATGAAAAGTACTCTCAGTAACTTAAAAGATGTGCAAATTATATGACAAGTAATTCCAGCAACTTAAGAAGGTCCAGCAATAATACTTATAAGAATGTTGTAGGATTTGTATCCAACTTGATACTGACCAAATTGCACATCATCCGAAAGCCAATTTTCCTTACCATATGCATATCTTTCTTTACCACTTGTCGATAGTCATTTTAGGTTTGCCCTACCTCTTCTAGAACCTTCTATTAACATTCAGCCACTTTTCCAAACTGGGGCATCTATAAGTCTCCAAGATGAGGGAAAAAGATGAGCGGAAAAAGATGAGGGTGTCCCACTCTCTCTCTCTCTTTTCTTCTCTTTTTTCAAAATCTGTAGCCTTGTGAGAGGCTACCAACCTACCCTCTTCTCTTTTTATTTCCCAATCTCTCTTCCTAATTCACAGAAGGAATAAAATCTTTAAGGGACAATCAACTTTCTTCAAAAGTGTTGCCCATATGCTCCCTTGATTATACAATTTGTCCCCCTTGATTAGATAATTCGTCCCCCCTTGATTTGAGTCTTATAAGGAAGGAAAAGATGATAATCAATTTACTCCCTTGATTAGACAATTTGTCCCCCTTGTTTTGAATCTCACAAGGAAGGGGAAAAATACATCACTAAGTTAGTATAAATAAAATGATAGTAATCTAGGTGTCAAATCATAATTGCGTGAATTTGAATAATTAGCATAATAAGTAAGGGGGTTTGAAAATCAACCATAAATAAATGATCCAAATAAGGAAATAATGTGAGGTGGGGAGATAAAATACAATATTTAAAATGGTTTATAATAGGCAAGTAATGGTAAGGCAAATTAAGAGTTTCTATAAGTGACCGACAACCAAAAAGGCAGTTATGCATCACCACATAGTTACCATAAAAGGTATTAGTCTAAAAAAAGGAATTTTGTAATTCAAAAACATTCAAAAAGTTACCAAAACTAGAGTGGTGATAAGTCCAAAGAATCTTGGACTTTGGCCAACAAGCTTATATTTTGACAGCCACATCATCCATTAAAAACATTGACTTTGACAGCCCTATCATCAGCTGACTCATCAAAGGAAAATCAAGAGTATTACAATGCACCAATTCTATTACATGTGCAATAAGTCTACATCACAATTCAAGTTCTACAGTTGGGTATCTAGCTTAGGGAAAAGGAATCCCTTATATGTTGTCCCAAACCCAACTGTAAAAGAGTGCAGAGACAACAAAAAACCTGTATACTATCTTAATTTTACAGAAACAGTATACATAATATTCCAATTCAACAGAATCAGCAAACATAGTAAACTGATTTCGTCTTTGCATTTAATTCAGCCCAATTCCCAGGCATAAAGTCCAAGGTTCCCACTTCTGGGTGGCTGCATACTTGGGAAATGGCTGGGCACTTGGATGATTATACATGCACACTACTGAATTGAGAGTAAACAATAAATAAATTACTCATCTTCGCATGCAAATTATACTCATGCAATCCCTGCAGCTGAACCACAACAAGTTCTATGCATGCAATCCAAAATTCCCAATTCTGGCATGCATGCTTGGGAAATCTTGGCTGATTGCACATCTATGCTACTGAATTGAACAAATCAGAGATGATACTCTCACCTTAATTACAGGCACAGTAGCAGGAGCAAGTGCAGCAACCATGGACAATAGCCTCGTGCATATGCACCATCTTCTCATTCCCTTATCTTCTTCTCTTCTTCTCCTCTCCCTCTCCGCCGATTTTATAAGGTGAGAAATGAGAGAATGGGAGGATGAAATCCATTTTATTCTTTTTTTAACCCTTTAAGTCCTGTTTGGTTTGGGGCTTTTAAAAAGTAACTCATTTGACCCCGTGTGCTGCTATGTGGGCCCACCTGATGCTTTGCATGTCAAATGCTATAAGACTAGTATAAGATGCCCCATCAGCCTATGGGACTGGTTGATCCATGCATGTGAGGCAGTAGGGCCTATAGACACTTAATGGAGTTTTTAGCAGTGCAGCACCACCGGCAGGTGGGCACTGGCTGGTCGGTGGTGACATAGGTGACCTATCGGTAGCCTGCAATATGCCCACTAAGCAGTCAGCAGCTCTAGGTCCCAAGGTCAGCTGCGGGACTATAGAGCAAGCCCAGTTCACCTTCATACCTGGCATAGTATACATAGGCAAATTAGGTTAATTTTGCCCTCTATGTACACTCTCTTTGCCAAGCAACCAGCCCAGCCGTCCTCAATGCACAGCTATAACCTAGCACCTGGGACAAGCAGCTTTGTTCGGACATGGGGTGTCTAAGGATCTGTAGTTCAAGATATCTTTCTAATTTCTCTCAGAAACAGGAGGCGGAAAGAGAAACAACAACTGCATCTGAAAGTTCATATCAGTTTTCGGAGATGAGTGTTGTTTATCTTGATGACATAGAGGAATCTAATGCCACCATACAAGATGGTATAGACAAGGACCAAAGGATATTTATGTTCAAATCAATCAACATGCCTAGAAGAGAAAATCTTGGAGCTAAAACAGCTAGCTTGTTAGATTTATATGGTTAAAATCATACTGAAAAGCTGAAAGAGACTAGTGAACTGTGGGATGGAAGAGTGCAATCCAGGAGCTATAGAATGAAGACTGAGTCATCACGGAAGAGATTGAATGGGAGTTCACCCTCTTATGGAATTCAAGTGTCCAACTCCTCTGTGTCACCGTCCTTGAGCATGAACGATGTTGAATCTGCACTATCAGCCTAGCTATTTTTGGAGAACCAGCCATCCGATGGCCTTCATATTCTGATTGAAGATTAACCCTATCCAAAGGGAGAATCGATCCAATTTTGAGGCCAATCAGACCATTGGATCTGCTGAAGTGAACTGTCTATCAGTTCTGGCTGACTGACAAATCTGCCCAGATTTAGGTTCTGAATTCTATTCTGGGTTGCTGTGACATTCTGGACTATTAGCATCTATGATCTGAACCTATTCGAGGTCCGCTATTGATATTAAAATTTCTGGTTTCAATCCTAAGACTGCTGCTACTTTATTTCCTATTCTGTAATTCTGTTTCTGGAGATTGACTAAATTCTGGACTGTTGTTTGGGCTGGTTTGCCGCGAAATGATTGCTACTAGTTTTGGTTGTTATTTGATCTAAAAGTTCCTACAGTTTTGGGTCTATTTTGGGTTGTCCAATCTAGTCATACATTAGGTATATGCCCGCTAACTCGTACTGCATCTCGTCCCAAGTTCTATGCTCATGTCCTTGAGCTTGAGGTTGTCTTTAATGGATATTCATGCTCTATGGAAAGTAGCATTCATCCGAGAACAAGAAAATCGAAGTTGTTGCGCGTATGTTAAGACGTAATAGTCAAAGTAGTCATTTAAAGCATCGATCCAATCAAGGAACTTGTATATAATTATCCCGCCACTAAAATAACCAAACTTCAGCTCTAATAAGATAAACAATCCTCAACAAATTTTAGTTCTGATTTTCAGACTTAGATATCTAATAAGCCAATAAATAAGCCTAAGAGTAAGGCTGAATTAACACTCACAGGTAAGGAAGCTTTAGGGTCGGCAAACCTGGTTACAAGGGTCTTCAAAACACAACTGGAGAAGCTGGAGAAGCATTGATAGTATCTGAACAGATCTGGAACAGGGCTGCGAACCTGCAACAACCCTTAGAAGAATTAGGGTCTCAACAGGCCAAGTAGGGAAACCCTGTGGCACCCTTTTGGCTGGTCGATGAGCTTCAAAACCCTGACTATTGGATAAAAATTGATTCTGGTTTGAGAAGGTTCTTCTACTAATCTTCTAGCTAAATTCTGGTCTTCAAGTGAACTTAATTAGCACTCTAATCACTCTCTCACAACAAGAAATTACAGAACTTTGAAGAAGGTAAGTAAGATAGATGTGAGTGGGATTGGCTATCTCAGCCTGGGTATCTCACTCGTAGCTATCTCAGCTGTTATACTATCTCTCTCAAGAATTTGGGAGCTAGCAATTGCTTCATAAACTTCATTAATTCATTGGTGATTTGTGTTACGGAAGCCTCTCTTTAAATAAAGATCCAAAACTTACCAAATAACAACTTGTTCCCAAATAGGTAACTAATCTAAAAGGAAACTAGCACATATTAGCAACCAGTTACTAACTTCTAACTTAAGAAAGAGCAACTGATAGGGAACTACTAAAAAGCAGAACAACTGAATTGAATTTGACCAGTCAAAACCATAAAGCAAATCACAGTTGTAGTTGGAATTGCAGGTCATAAGAGGATTTTCTGGACAGCTGTAAACAAGCAGGTTTGATGGCAACTGAGAAAGCTTCTAGAAGTCTAATAACTGTTAACTAACATGCAGTAAAAAGGGCCATCCTTTGCTGGTCGATGGTTGCTGATGTGGCCAGCAAAGGTTCCAAAAATATGGGGACCAGCGAGGCTCGATACAACCCAATGCTGGCTGGTCTGTCTTCTTTTTCCTTCAGTACTAAAGTCCATGATGTGGATCTACATACTTTAGGACCCAATTAATGTAAAACTAGATCACATAGGACCTAATTCCATACAGGGTCTGAGAGTAATGATCTCTGACGACTATGAGCCACAAAATAATAAAATCCGATACATAAATTGAAAATTTAAATGCGTTGAAATTTTATGAGTAATTGGTAAGGGACATACCTATTGATATTTTCAGCAGAAATAGATGTGGAGGGCTGAAAGCATCATTTGACTAATTTCCAATGTTCTCATCTCCGAGTGTTAGGCTGATGTTGATGAAGTTTCCCACTTAGTTAGAACCTATAAACCACAGATAAGAAACTGGCTCGGAGGGTAACCCCAGGAAGAAGTCTCCGATGCCTAGGTTAGTATTCTGATAAAAATAGAAGGGTGAGTAGATAGAGTTCTGAGTGTTCTAACTGTCTTACCCTAAAAATCAGTTTAAGTCTTCTTTATATAGTGGTTGGTGGCTCTCCTTATTGGTTGATTGTTTGTTATCTTTGCCGATGTGAACTCATGAGCTTTTGATTGAGTGATCACCATTTGAGTTGTGTTGGCAGATCTCATATGTGACAAGTACTCATAATTTTTTACAAGTCAGTATTCTGATAAAAATTAAAGGGTGAGTAGGCAAAGCTCAGAGTGTTCTGAGTGTTATGATCCCTGACGACTATGAGCCACAAAATAATGGAAGCCGATATATAAACTCAAATTTAAATGCATTGAAATTTTACGAGCAATTGGTAGGAGACATACTTGTTGGGATTTTCAGTGGAGGCAAATGTAAAGGGCTGAAAGCATCATTCAACTAATTTTTAAAGTGCAAGACTTTAAGTTTTTGGCTAATGTTGGTGAAGTTTCCCGCTCTATTAGAATCTGCAAACCACAGTTAAGAAAGTGGCCAGGTGGGTGACCCCGAGAAGGAGGCTCTGATGCTTAAGTCAGTATTCTGATAAAAATAGAAGGGTCAGTCAGCAAAGCTCAGAGTGTTCTAAGTTGAATGATCTCTGACTAATATGAGCCACAAAAAAATAGAAGCAGATACATAAACTTAAAATTTAAATGCATTGAAATTTTATGAGCAATTGGTAAGGGACATATACCTATTGATATTTTCAACTGAAATAGATGTCGAGGACTGACCGCGTCGTTTGGATAATTTCAAAAGTACTCATCTTTGAGTGTTCGGCTAATGTTAATGAAGTTTCCAACTCAGTAAGAACCTGTAAACCATATATAAGAAACTAGCCCAGGGTGACCCCAAGAAGAAGGCTCCGATGCCCAAGTCAGTATTCTGATAAAAATTGAAGGGTGAGTAGCTAAAGCTCAGAGTGTTCTGAGTGTTATGATGCCTAACGACTATGAGCCACAAAACAATAGAAGCCGATATATAAACTTAAATTTAAATGCATTGAAATTTTATGAGCAATTGGATGGAGACATGCCTATTGGAATTTTCAGTCGAGATACATGTGGAGGGCTGAAAGCATCATTCAGCTAATTTTTAAAGTCCAAGTCTTTAAGTTTTTGGCTAATGTTGATGAAGTTTCCCGCTAAGTTAGAACGTGCAAACCACAGATAAGAAACTAGCCCGGTTGGTGACTGCGGGAAGGAGGCTCCGATGCTTAAGTTAGTCGGCAAAGCTCAGAGGGTTCTGAGTGTAATTATCTCTGACGACTTTGAGCCACAAAATAATAGAAGCCGATACATAAACTTAAAATTTAAATGCATTAAAATTTTATGAGTAATTGGTAAGGGACATACCTATTGGTATTTTCAGCCAAAATAGATGTGGAAGGCTGAAAGCATCATTTGACTAATTTCCAATGTTCTCATCCTCGAGTGTTCAGCTAATGTTGATGAATTTTCCTGCTTAGTTAGAACCTGTAAACCACAGATAAGACACTGGCCGTAGGGTGACCACAGGAAGAATTCTCCGACGCCTAAGTCAGTATTCCGATAAAAATAGAAGGGTGAGTAGATAGAGTTCTGAATGTTCTAAGTATCTTACCTTAAAAATCAGTTTAAGTCTTCTTTATATAGTGGTTGGTGGCTCTGCTTATTGGTTGACTGTTTACTACCTCTGCCGATGTGAACTCGTGAGCTTTTAATTGAGCGATCACCATTTGAGTTGTGTTGGTAGATCTCATATATGACAAGTACTCATAATTTTTTACAAGTCAGTATTCTGACAAAAATTGAAGGGTGAGTAGGCAGCGCTCAGAGTGTTCTGAGTGTTGTGATCCCTGACGAGTATGAGCCACAAAACAATAGAAGCCGATATATAAACTCAAATTTAAATGCATTGAAATTTTATTAGCAATTGGTAGGAGACATACATATTGAGATTTTCAGTCGAGATAGATGTAGAGGGCTGAAAGCATCATTCAGCTAATTTTTAAAGAGCAAGACTTTAAGTTTTTGGCTAATGTTGATGAAGTTTCCCGCTCTATTAGAACCTGCAAACCACAAATAAGAAACTGGCCAGGTGGGTGACCCCATGAAGGAGGCTCCGATGCTCAAGTTAGTATTCTGATAAAAATAAAAGGGTCAGGAGGCAAAGCTCAGAGGGTTCTGAGTGTAATGATCTCTGACGACTATGAGCCACAAAATAATATAAGCCGATACATAAACTTAAAATTTAAATACTTTAAAATTTTATGAGTAATTCGTAAGGGACATAGCTATTGGTATTTTCAGCCAAAATAGATGTGGAGGGCTGAAAGCATCATTTGACTAATTTCCAATGTTCTCGTCTTCGAGTGTTCAGCTATTGTTGATGAAGTTTCCCACTTAGTTAGAACCTGTAAACCACAGACAAGAAACTGGCCGGAGGGTGACACCAGGAAGAAGTCTCCAATGCTTAAGTCAGTATTCTGATAAAAATAGAAGTGTGAGTAGATAGAGTTCTGGGTGTTCTAAGTGTCTTACCTTAAAAATCAGTTTAAGTTTTCTTTATATAGTGGTTGGTGGCTCTCCTTATTGGTTGACTGTTTACTATCTTTGCTGATGTGAACTCGTGAGCTTTTGATTGAGCGATCACCATTTGAGCTGTGTTGGCAGATCTCATATATGACAAGTACTCATAATTTTTTACAAGTTAGTATTCTGACAAAAATTAAAGGGTGAGTAGACAGAGCTCAGAGTGTTCTGAGTGTTATGACCCCTGACGACTATGTGATGCCCTTTTGTATTAGGTGACGTACTGGTTCATAGTAATTATAGGCTCCATTTGTTTCTTTTAAAATTTTTCTATAGATTGTAAGTTATCATTAAGAAAATTACAGTTATTAGGAAAGTTCAACCATATAATGAGTTTCGGTATCAGTTCGCTACTTTTGACTCCAAAGAGTAAAATTTTGCTCGAAAACTTTAATATTTATGAATTTTAGTTAAACTAATCTCATATTGACCAATTGCTTGTAAGTATATAATCCCTGGCGACTAAAACTGACAATAAAAATAAAGCCGATACATAAATTTAATTTTAAATGTGTTTAAATTATATTAGCAATCGGTAAGAGACATATCTGTTGCGATTTTCAGGCAAGATAGATGTGGAGAGCTGAAGGCATTATTCAGCTAATTTTTAAAGTGCTCATCTTCAAGTGTTCGGCTAATGTTGATGAAGTTTCCCGCTCATTTAGAACCTACAAACCACAGATAAGAAATTGGCCCGGAGGGTGAACCCCTGGAAGAAGGCTCCGATGCCTAAGTTAGTATTCTGGCAAAAATGGAAGGGTGAGTAGGTGGAGCTCAAAGTGTTTTGAGTGTTATGACCCCTGATGACTATGAGCCACTAAATAATAGAAGCCGATATATAAACTCAAATTTAAATACGTTGAAATTGCATGAGCCATTGGTAAGAGACATACCTGTTGGGATTTTCAGTCGAGACAAATGTGGAGGGCTGAAAGCGTCGTTCGGCTAATTTTAAAGTGTAAGTCTTAGAGTGCTTAAAAAATATTGATGAAGTTCTCACTCAGTTAGAACTTGCAAACCACAAATTAGAAACAGACCCGGAGGGTGACCCTGGGAATATGGCTTCGATGCCTTAGTCAATTTTCTGACAAAAATAGAAGTGTGAGTAGGCAAAGCTCATAGTGTTCTGAGTGTTATGATCCCTGACGACTATGAGCCACAAAATAATAGATGCCAATATATAAACTCAAATTTAGATGTATTGAAATTTTATGAGCAATTTGTTGGAGACATACCTACTGGGATTTTTACTCGAGACAGATGTAGAGGACTGAAAGCATCATTGGGCTAATTTTTAAAGTGCAAGACTTTAATTTTTTTGCTAATGTTGATGAAGTCTTCTGCTCTATTAGAACCTGCAAACCACAGATAAGAAACTGGCCAGATGGATGACCCCGGGAAGGAGGCTTCGATGCTTAAGTCAGTATTCTGATAAAAATAGAAGGGTCAGTCAGCAAAGTTCAGAGTGTTCTGAGTGTAATGATCTTTAACGACTTTGAGCCATAAAACAATATAAGCCGATACATAAACTTAAAATTTAAATACTTTGAAATTGTATGAGCAATCAGTAAGAGACATACCGATTGGGTTTTCAGCGAAAACAGATGTGGAGGACTGACCGTGTCGTTTGGCTAATTTCAAAAGTGCTCATCTTTGAGTGTTCGACTAATGTTAATGAAGTTTCCCACTCAGTAAGAAGCTGTAAACCATAGATAAGAAACTAGCCTAGGGTGACCTTGAGAGGAAGGCTCCGATGCCTAAGTCAGTATTCTGGAAAAAATTGAAGGGTGAGTAGACAGAGCTCATAGTGTTCTGAGTGTTATGGTCCCTAACGACTATAAGCCACGAAAAAATAGAAGCCGATATATAAACTCAAATTTAAATGCATTGAAATTTTATTAGCAATTGGTAGGAGACATACATGTTGAGATTTTCAGTCGAGATAGATGTAGAGAGCTGAAAGCATCATTCAGCTAATTTTTAAAGAGCAAGACTTTTTGAGATTTTTTGTCGAGACAGATGTAGAGGGCTGAAAGCATCATTCGGCTAATTTTCAAATGCAAGACTTTAAGTTTTTGGCTAATGTTGATGAAGTTTCCCGCTCTATTAGAACCTGCAAACCACAGATAAGAAACTGGCCAGGTGGGTGACCCTGGGAAGGAGGCTCCTATGCTTAAGTCAGTATTTTGATAAAATAAAAGGGTCATTCGGCAAAGCCCAGAGGGTTCTGAGTGTAATAATCTCTGATGACTATGAGCCACAAAATAATAGAATCCGATACATAAACTTAAAATTTAAATGCGTTGAAATTTTATGACCAATTAGTAAGGCACATACCTATTGGTATTTTCAGTCGAAACAAATGTAGAGGGTTGAAAGCATCATTTGACTAATTTCTAATATTCTCCTCTTCAAGTGTCCAGCTAATGTTGATGAAGTTTCCCACTTAATTAGAACCTATAAACCACAGATAAGAAACTGGCTCGGAGGGTGACCCCAGGAAGAAGTCTCCGATGCCTAAGTCAGAATTCTGATAAAAATAGAAGTGTGAGTAGATAGAGTTCTGAGTGTTCTAAGTGTCTTACCCTAAAAATCAGTTTAAGTCTTCTTTATATAATGGTTGGTGGCTCTACTTATTGGTTGGTTGTTTGCTGTATTTGTCGATGTGAACTCGTGAGCTTTTGATTGAGCGATCACCATTTGAGCTGGGTTGGTAGATCTCATATATGACAAGTACAATCAATAACTTGAAAGGATGGTAATTATATAAAAAGTACTCATAATTACTTAGAAGTAGTGCAAATTATATGGCAAGTAATCTATGTAACTCAGGAAGGTCTAGCGATAATACTTATAAGGAGGTTGTAGGATTTCTATTAGTTTACATCTTGATATGAAATAGTTGAGTCAGGGACAGTTTAGAACAAACATGTTCTTCGAATTACCTTTCAGATGGACCAATATAAGAAATAAGTAAGAGAGTGGTAAGTATAGACAGAATATTGTAACATAGGAATTGGGCTCCTAGCATAATAGAACAAATTTTCTTACCCTTAATCGAGTGAAGTACATACCGTACACTTAAAGTCTACCAATGATGTTATAATACCTTAAACTGGAAGCAACTGACCCTAGTGTTATAGCCCAGTTGGCATAAGAAGGTAGGCAACTCTGCCATGGATCCTTATGCACAGTAGTGGGAGAGAGGGAATTTGGCAAATTCATAGGTTAAGGAAGGAGCATAAAAATAGCCAAAAATAAGTGGAACTAGTCCTTTAATGGGTGGATTAAAGAACCCAAAGGTTAGGACATCTAGTGGTATAAGAATGCATAAACTAGCAAGATACCCAACTGCCAACTAACCAATCGGTTCGACAGGCAGAATGTAGGAAAAATTAAAATTTTTTATTGGGACCCACATGCCAACACCCACAAGCATCGCACTTACCCAACATGTAGAGGTCATCAGGCTGACCAAATCCAAATTAATAAGTCAATATTTGGTGGGGCTTATTAAAGGTAATTAAATTTTATATAATTTATGTTTTTAAAGTAGTTTTTAGAATTAAATTTTAGATCTAATTTTGTAGTTAGATTTGTTCAGCCAAATAATCCTTAAGGACCCTTAGGGCTGAACCTTGAAAGACCAAAACCGCCTCTGTTATTCCATTCTTCTACTGTATACTATGGTGGAACAGTAAGAAGAAGAAGAAAAAGGAGAGGGTGGTGGACTGGGATTGTTCCACATAGACTGCAACTGCTGCTCTCATTGCTACTGCTGCACCTTTATCTGCTATTGCTGGTTGTTGGACTGCAACGGCTACCCATAATGCTACTGGTTCTTCAAAACAGGCCCTAACGACCTTTAGGGCTGAACCTTATAAGTTCAAAACTGCCTCTGTTGTTCCATTATTTTGCTGTATACTATGGTGGAACAGTAAGAAGATGAAGAAGAAGAAGAAGAAGAAGAAGAAGAAGAAGAAGAAGAAGAAGAAGAAGAAGAAGAAGAAGAAGAAAGAGAGGGGGGTTGTTAAACGTGGATTGTAGTTGCAACCCCTATTGCAATTGGTGCTGCTGGTTGTTGGACTGTAGCTGCTGCCCCTATTGCTACTGCCGCACCTTCATCTGCTACTGTTGGTTGTTGTTGGTGCAAGCAAAGGCTAAATGATGAAGCCTCTTGCTGCTGCATTAGGTTGCTACTAATACAAGCTATAAGGAAGGAAATTATTGTACAAGAAGGTAGCAAAGTTCAGTCCCGAAATTCAGATGTTGCTAGGACTGAAATTGCTACAAACTAAAGCTGATTCAAGCTTGGAAGATTGCTACTACCAGGCTGTACATAGAGCTGATGCTACTCATAGCTAGGTTGGGCTGTTAGAATCTTCTTTTTTCTGTACGAATACTCAATAAGATAAAATTCTTCCACCCTATATGCTGTACAGCAGTTTCATTAAGTAAGAATAAAAACCGGTTAAGGTTTCAAGCATGCAGCCACCCAAAATTTGCAAATAAAAGAATTAGGTTACATAAAGTAGAAAGAAGCATACTCGGTTAGGAATTCAGTAAATTTGGAACTAAAATTTAGTCCCCATATACGTATTTTGTACTAAGTGGAAGAATTCCTAAATTTAATAGGAGTTTAGGGTTTTAATTTAGCATTTACCCATCTCTGAGAACTCCAATTGGGTGGAATATTAGCATGCATGGTATAAATTAGTAATTAAAGTTGGGAGTAGTAAATCTAGTTAATTAGTATTGGGTATTATGCATGCCATGAGTTCTTACCTAATTTTGTTTAAGAAATCATATAAGAATGCTCCAATTCGAAACTGTCATTTTTTTCGCTCTCTACTTGAGCTGGATTGGAGTTGGAGTGTGGCTCATCCATACTTTTTATAATAGTTCAGGTCCAATTAAATCAGTATGGGAGGTGGGAAATTTCTGATTACAGAATTATAAGGTTTAAGTATATAAATTGGGAAGAAATATGAAAGTTTGTTAAGGCAGAAGTGACATTTAGCAAATTTTCGTTGTTCTTATCTATGAGTGTTCGGCTAATGTTTCTGAAATTTCCCGCTCAATAGAACCTGCAAACCATAGATAAAAAACTGGCCTGGAGGGTGACCCTGGGAAGAAGGCTCCAATGCCTAAGTCAGTATTCTGATAAAAATGGAAGGGACAGTAGGCAGAGCTCTGAGTGTTCTGAGTGTCGTACCATAAAATAAGTTTAAATCTACTTTATATCGTGGACTGTGTCTCTTCCCATTGGATGGCTGGTTGCTATCCTTGCCGAAGTGGACTCGTGAGCTTTTTATCGAGCGAACACCATTCTAGCTGAGGTGGTAGATCTCATATATGATAAGTACATTCAATAACTTAAAAGAGCAACAAATTATATGAAAAGTACTCTCAGTAACTTAAAATTCATGCAAATTATATGAAAAGTAATCCCAATAACTTAAGAAGGTCTAACAATAATACTTATAAGAACATTGCAAGATTTGTGTCCAACCTGATCCCAACCAATTTGCACATCGTCCGGCAGCTAATTTTCCTTTCCATATGTATATATGCCCTAACCACTTGTTAATAGTAATTTTACGTCGGCCCCTTTCTCTTCTGGAACCCTCTATTTGAGTTTGGTCATTTTTCTAAACTGAGGATTACATAGGTCTCCACGGAATATGACCATACCACCTTAAATGGCTGTCACGGTGCTTGTCTTGAGTCGGTGTGACTCCCACATACTTTCTCATGCAATCATTCCTTAATTTATCCCTCCTCATCTTGCCATATATCGCACATAAAATCACCATCTCTGCTACACCCAGAGATGAGGATCCCATGTAACATCCTTATCTCTGGGTGTAGCAGAGATGAGAATGTTATGAGGGATATGTGCAAGGCCAGAAGGGATAAGTAACGAATGTATGAATCAGTATTAAAAAAAAAATACTTTATTGTGCATTCAAATTATGGAAAAATTAATAAGCATTCTCTCTGTGATGCCCTTTTGTATTAGGTGACGTACTGGTTCACAGTAATTATAGGCTCCATTTGTTTCTTTTAAAATTTTTCTATAGATTGTAAGTTATCATTAAGAAAATTACAGTTATTAGGAAAGTTCAACCATATAATAAGTTTCGGTATCAGTTCGCTACTTTTGACTCCGAAGAGTAAAATTTTGCTCGAAAACTTTAATATTTGTGAATTTTGGTTAAACTAATCTCATATCGACCAATTGCTTGTAAGTATATAATCCCTGGCAACTAAAACTGACAATAAAAATGAAGCCGATACGTAAATTTAATTTTAAATGTGTTTAAATTATATTAGCAATCGGTAAGAGACATATCTGTTGGGATTTTAAAGTGCTCATCTTCAAGCGTTCGGCAAATGTTGATGAAGTTTCCCACTCATTTAGAACCTACAAACCACAGATAAGAAATTGGCCCGGAGGGTGAACCCCTGGAAGAAGGCTCCGATGCCTAAGTTAGTATTCTGACAAAAATGGAAGGGTGAGTAGGTGGAGCTCAAAGTGTTTTGAGTGTTACGACCCCTGATGACTATGAGCCACTAAACAATAGAAGCCAATATATAAACTCAAATTTAAATACGTTGAAATTGTAAGAGCCATTGGTAAGAGACATACCTGTTGGGATTTTCAGTCGAGACAAATGTGGAGGGCTGAAAGCGTCGTTCGACTAATTTTAAAGTGCAAGTCTTATAGTGTTTAAAAAATATTGATGAAGTTCTCACTCAGTTAGAACTTGTAAACCACAAATTAGAAACAGACCCGGAGGGTGACCCTAGGAATATGGCTTCGATGCCTCAGTCAATTTTCTGACAAAAATAAAAGTGTGAGTAGGCAAAGCTCATAGTGATCTGAGTGTTATGATCCCTGACGACTATGAGCCACAAAACAATAGATGCCGATATATAAACTCAAATTTAGATGTATTGAAATTTTATGAGCAATTGGTAGGAGACATCCCTATTGGGATTTTTAGTCGAGACAGATGTAGAGGACTGAAAGCATCATTCGAATAATTTTTAAAGTGCAAGACTTTAATTTTTTGGCTAATGTTGATGAAGTCTTCTGCTCTATTAGAACCTGTAAACCATAGATAAGAAACTAGCCAGGTGGGTGACCCCGGGAAGGAGGCTTCGATGCTTAAGTCAGTATTCTGATAAAAATAGAAGGGTCAGTCAGCAAAGTTCAGAGTGTTCTGAGTGTAATGATATTTAACGACTTTGAGCCATAAAACAATATAATCCAATACATAAACTTAAAATTTAAATACTTTGAAATTGTATGAGCAATCAGTAAGAGACATACCGATTGGGTTTTCAGCGAAAACTGATGTGGAGGAGTGACCGTGTCGTTTGGCTAATTTCAAAAGTGCTCATCTTTGAGTGTTCGGCTAATGTTAATGAAGTTTCCCACTCAGTAAGAAGCTGTAAACCATAGATAAGAAACTAGCCTAGGGTGACCCCGAGAAGAAGGCTCCGATGCCTAAGTCAATATTCTGACAAAAATTAAAGGGCGAGTAGCTAGAGCTCAGAGTGTTCTGAGTGTTATGATGCTTAACGACTATGAGCCACAAAATAATTGAAGTCGATATATAAACTTAAATTTAAATGCATTGAAATTTTATTAGCAATTGGTGGGAGACATACCTGTTGAGATTTTCAGTCGAGATAGATGTAGAGGGCTGAAAGCATCAATCGGCTAATTTTTAAAGAGCAAGACTTTAAGTTTTTGGCTAATGTTGATAAAGTTTCCAGCTCTATTAGAACCTGCAAACCACAGATAAGAAACTGGCCAGGTGGGTGGCCCCATGAAGGAGGCTCCGATGCTTAAGTCAGTATTCTGATAAAAATAGGAGGGTCAGTAGGCAAAGCTCAGAGGGTTCTGAGTGTAATGATCTCTGACGACTATGAGCCACAAAATAATAGAATCCGATACAGAAACTTAAAATTTAAATGCGTTGAAATTTTACGACCAATTAGTAAGGCACATACCTATTAGTATTTTCAGTCAAAACAAATGTAGAGGGCTGAAAGCATCATTTGACTAATTTCTAATATTCTCGTCTTCGAGTGTCCAGCTAATGTTGATGAAGTTTCCTGCTTAATTAGAACCTGTAAACCACAGATAAGAAACTGGATCAGAGGGTGACCCCAGGAAGAAGTCTCCAATGCCTAAGTCAGTATTCTGATAAAAATAGAAGGGTGAGTAGAAAGAGTTCTGAGTGTTCTAAGTGTCTTACCCTAAAAATCAATTTAAGTCTTCTTTATATAGTAGTTGGTGGCTCTCCTTATTGGTTGACTGTTTGCTATCTTTGCCGATGTGAACTAGTGAGCTTTTGATTGAGCGATCACCATTTGAGCTGTGTTGGCATATCTCATATATGACAAGTACTCATAATTTTTTACAAGTTAGTATTCTGACAAAAATTGAAGGGTGAGTAGATAGAGCTCAGAGTGTTCTGCGTGTTATAATCCCTGACGACTATAGGCCACAAAAAATAGAAGTCGATAAATAAATTCAAATTTAAATGCATTGAAATTTTGTAAGCAATTGGTAGGAGACATACCTGTTGAGATTTTCAGTCGAGACAGATATAGAGGGCTGAAAGCATCATTCGGCTAATTTTTAAAGTGCAAGACTTTAATTTTTTGGCTAATGTTGATGAAGCTTCCCACTCTATTAGAACCTGCAAACCACAGATAAGAAACTGGCTAGGTGGGTGACCCCGGGAAGGAGGCTCCTATGCTTAAGTCAGTATTCTGATAAAATAAAAGGGTCATTCGGCAAAGCCCAGAGGGTTCTGAGTGTAATGATCTCTGACGACTATGAGCCACAAAATAATAGAATCTGATACATAAACTTAAAATTTAAATGCGTTGAAATTTTACGACCAATTACTATGGCACATACCTATTGGTATTTTCAGTCGAAACAAATGTAGAGGGCTGAAAGCATTATTTGACTAATTTCTAATATTCTCATCTTCGAGTGTCCAGCTAATGTTGATGAAGTTTCCCGCTTAATTAGAACCTATAAACCACAGATAAGAAACTGGCTCGGAGGGTGACCGCAGGAAGAAGTCTCCGATGCCTAAGTCAGTATTCTGATAAAAATAGAAGTGTGAGTAGATAGAGTTCTGAGTGTTCTAAGTGTCTTACCTTAAAAATCAGTTTAAGTCTTCTTTATATAGTGGTTGGTGGCTCTCCTTATTGGTTGACTGTTTACTATCTTTGCCGATGTGAACTCATGAGCTTTTGATTGAGCGATCACCATTTGAGCTGTGTTGGCAGATCTCATATATGATAAGTACTCATAATTTTTTACAAGTTAGTATTTTGACAAAAATTGAAGGGTGAGTAGACAGAGCTCAGAGTGTTCTGAGTGTTATGGTCCCTGACGACTATAAGCCACGAAAAAATAGAAGCCGATATATAAACTCAAATTTAAATGCATTAAAATTTTATTAGTAATTGGTAGGAGACATACCTGTTGAGATTTTCAGTTGAGACAGATGTAGAGGGCTGAAAGCATCATCCGGCTAATTTTTAAAGTCCAATACTTTAAATTTTTGGCTAATGTTGATGAAGTTTCCCGTTCAATTAGAACCTGTAAACCACATATAAGAAACTGGCCAGGTGGGTGACACCGGGAAGGAGGCTCCGATGCTTAAGTCAGTATTCTGATAAAAAAGAAGGGTCAGTCGGCAAAGCTCAGAGTGTTCTGAGTGTAATAATTTCAGACGACTATGAGCCACAAAACATTATAAGCCGATACATAAACTTAAAATTTAAATACTTTGAAATTGTATGAGCAATCAGTAAGAGACAAGCCTGTTGGGTTTTTAGCCAAAACAGATGTGGAGGACTGACCGTGTCGTTCGGCTAATTTCCAAAGACTCATCTTTGAGTGTTCGGCTAATGTTAAAGAAGTTTCCCACTCAGTAAGAACCTGTAAACCATAGATAAGAAACTAGCCCAGGGTGACCCCAAGAAGAAGGCTCCGATGCCTAAGTCAGTATTCTAACAAAAATTGAAGGGTGAGTAGGCAGAGCTAAGAGTATTCTGAGTGTTATGATCCTTGACGACAATGGGCCAAAAAATAATAGAAGCCGTTATATAAACTCAAATTTAAATGCATTGAAATTTTATGAGCAATTGGTAGGAGACATACCTGTTCGGATTTTCAGTCGAGATAGCTGTGGAGTGTTGAAAGCATCATTTGGCTAATTTTTAAAGTACAAGTATTTATGTTTTTGGCTAATGTTGATGACGTTGCCCGCTCAGTTAGATCCTACAAACCACAGATAAGAAACTGGCCCAGTGGGTGACCAAAGGAAGGAGGCTCTGATGCTTATGTCAGTATTCTGATAAAAATAGAAGGGTCAGTCGGCAAAGCTCAGAGTGTTCTGAGTGTAATGATCTCTGACGACTATGAGCCACAAAATAATAGAAGCCGATACATAAAATTAAAATTTAAATGCGTTAAAATTTTATGAGTAATTGGTAAGGGACATACCTATTGGTAATTTCAGCCAAAACAGATGTGGAGGTCTAGAAGCATCATTTGACTAATTTCCAATGTTCTCGTCTTTGAGTGTTCAGCTAATGTTGATGAAGTTTCCCGCTTAGTTAGAACCTGTTAACCACAGATAAGACACAGGTCGAAGGGTGACCCCAGGAAGAAGTCACCGATGCCTAAGTCAGTATTCTGATAAAAATAGAAGTGTGAGTAGATATAGTTCTGAGTGTTCTAAGTGTCTTACCTTAAAAATCAGTTTAAGACTTCTTCATATAGTGGTTGGTGGCTCTCTTTATTGGTTGACTGTTTACTATCTTTGCCGATGTGAACTCATAAGCTTTTGATTGAGCGATCACCATTTGAGCTTTTTTGGCAGATCTCATATATGACAAGTACCTATAATTTTTTACACGTTAGTATTCTGACAAAAATTGAATGGTGAGTAGATAGAGCTCAGAGTGTTCTGAGTGTTATGATCCCTGACGACGATGAGCCACGAAAAAATAGAAGCCGATATATAAACTCAAATTTAAATGCATTGAAATTTTATATGCAATTGGTAGGAGACATACCTGTTGAGATTTTCAGTCGAGACAGAAGTAGAGGGTTGAAAGCATCATTCGGATAATTTTTAAAGTGCAAGACTTTAAGTTTTTGGCTAATGTTGATGAAGTTTCCCACTCTATTAGAACCTGTAAACCACAGATAAGAAACTGGCCAGGAGGGTGACCCTGTGAAGGAGGCTCCGATGCTTAAGTCAGTATTCTGATAAAATAGAAGGGTCAGTCGGAAAAGCTCAGAGTGTTCTGAGTGCAATGATCTCTGACGAATATGAGCCACAAAATAATAGAATCCGATATAAAAACTTAAAATTTAAATGCATTAAACATTTATGAGTAATTGGTAAGGGACATACCTATTGGTATTTTTAGCCAAAACAGATATGGAGGGCTGAAAGCATCATTTGACTAATTTCAAATGTTCTCGTCTTCGAGTGTTCGGCTAATGTTGGTGAAGTTTCCCGCTTAAATAGAACCTGTAAACCACATATAAGACACTGGCCGAAGGGTGACCCAAGGAAGAAGTCTCCGATGCCTAAGTCAGTATTCTGATAAAAATAGTAGGGTGAGTAGATAGAGTTCTGAGTGTTCTAAGTGTCTTACCTTAAAAATCAATTTAAGTCTTCTTTATATAGTAGTTGGTGGCTCTCCTTATTGGTTGACTGTTTGCTATCTTTGCCGATGTGAAATCATGAGCTTTTGATTGAGCGATCAACATTTGAGCTGTGTTGGCAGATGTCATATATGACAAGTACTCATAATTTTTTACAAGTTAGTATTCTGAAAAAAATTGAAGGGTGAGTAGGCAGAGCTCAGAGTGTTCTGAGTTTTATGATCCCTGACGACTATGAGCCACAAAACAATAGAAGCCGATATATAAACTCAAATTCAAATCCATTGAAATTTTATTAATAATTGGTAGGAGACATACCTGTTGAGATTTTCAATCGAGACAGATGTAGAGGGCTGAAAACATCATTCGGCTAATTTTTAAAGTGCAAGGCTTTAAGTTTTTGGCTAATGTTGATGAATTTCCCGCTCTATTAGAACCTATAAACCACATATAAGAAACTGGCCAGGTTGGTGACCCCGGGAAGGAGTCTCCGATGCTTAAGTCAGTATTCTGATAAAAAAGAAGGGTCAGTCGGCAAAGCCTAGAGTGTTCTAAGTGTAATAATCTCAGACGACTATGAGCCACAAAACAATATAAGCCGATACATAGACTTAAAATTTAAATACTTTGAACTTGTATGAGCAATTAGTAAGAGACATGCCTGTTGGTTTTTCAGCCAAAACAGATGTGGACGACTGACCGTGTCGTTTGGCTAATTTCTAATGGACTCATGTTTGAGTTTTCGGCTAGTGTTAAAGAAGTTTCCCACTCCGTAAGAACCTGTAAACCATAGATAAGAAACTAGCCCAGGGTGACCCCGAGAAGAAGGCTCCGATGCCTAAGTCAGTATTCTAACAAAAATTGAAGGGAGAGTAGGCAGAGCTAAGAGTGTTCTGAGTGCTATGATCCGTGACGACAATGGGCCACAAAACAATAGAAGCCATTATATAAACTCAAATTTAAATGCATTAAAATTTTATGAGCAATTGGTAGGAGATATACCTGTTCAGATTTTCAGTCGAGATAGATGTGGAGGGCTGAAAGCATCATTTGACTAATTTCCAATGTTCTCGTCTTCGAGTGTTCAACTAATGTTGATGAAGTTTCCCGCTTAGTTAGAACCTGTAAACCACAGATAAGAAACAGGCTCGGAGGGTGACCCCAGGAAGAAGTCTCCTATGCCTAAGTTAGTATTCTGATAAAAATAGAAGGGTGAGTAGACAGAGTTCTGAGTGTTCTAAGTGTCTTACCCTAAAAATCAATTTAAGTCTTCTTTATATAGTGGTTGGGGGCTCTCCTTATTGGTTGACTGTTTGCTATCTTTGCCGATGTGAACTCGTGAGCATTTGATTGAGCGATCACTTTTTGAGCTGTGTCGGCAGATCTCATACATGACAAGTACTCATAATTTTTTACAAGTCAGTATTCTCACAAAAATTGAAGGGTGAGCAGGTAGAGCTCAGAGTGTTCTGAGTGTTATGATCCCTGACGACTATGAGCCACAAAACAGTAGAAGCCGATATATAAACTCAAATTTAAATGCATTAAAATTTTATTAGCAATTGGTAGGAGACATGCCTGTTTAGATTTTCAGTCGAGACGGATGTAGAGGGCTGAAAGCATCATTCGGCTAATTTTTAAAGTGCTAGACTTTAAGTTTTTGGCTAATGTTGATGAAGTTTCCAGCTCTATTAGAACCTGCAAACCACAGATAAGAAACTGGCCAGGTGGGTGACCCCGGGAAGCAGGCTCCTGTGCTTAAGTCAGTATTCTGATAAAATAAAAGGGTCAGTCGGCAAAGCTCAGAGTGTTCTGAGTGTAATGATCACTGACGACTATGAGCCACAAAATAATAGAAGCCTATACATAAACTTAAAATTTAAATGCGTTAAAATTTTATGAGTAATTGGTAAGGGACATACCTATTGGTATTTTCATCCAAAACAGATGTGGAGGGCTGAAAGCATCATTTGACTAATTTCAAATGTTCTCGTCTTCAAGTGTTCGGCTAACGTTGATGAAGTTTCCCACTTAGTTAGAACCTGTAAACCACAGAAAAGACACTGGCCGGAGGATGACCCCAGGAAGAAGTCTCCGATGCCTAAGTCAGTATTCTGATAAAAATAGAAGTGTGAGTAGATAGAGTTCTGAGTGTTCTAAGTGTCTTACCTTAAAAATTAGTTTAAGTCTTCTTTATATAGTGGTTGGTGGCTCTCCTTATTAGTTGACTGTTTACTATCTTTTCCGATGGGAACTCATAAGCTTTTGATTGAGCGATCACCATTTGAGCTATGTTGGTAGATCTTATATATGACAAGTACTCATAATTTTTTACAAGTTAGTATTCTGACAAAAATTGAAGGGTGAGTAGGCAGAGCTCAGAGTGTTCTAAGTGTTATGATCCCTGACGATTATGAGCCACAAAACAATAGAAGCCGATATATAAACTCAAGTTTCAATGCATTGAAGTTTTATTAGTAATTGGTAGGAGATGCACTTAAAGTCTACCAATGATGTTGTAATACCTTAAACTGGAAGCAACTGACCCTAGTGTTATAGCCTAGTTGGCATAAGAAGGTAGGCAACTCTGCCATGGATCCTTATGTACAGTAGTGGGAGAGAGGGAATTTGTAAAATTCATGGGTTAAGGAAGTAGCATAAAAATAGCCAAAAATAAGTGGAACCAGCCCCTTAATGGGTGGATTCAAGGACCCAAAGGTTAAGACAACTAGTGGTATAAGAATACATAAACTAGCAAGATACCCAACTGCCAACTAACCAGTCGGTTTGACCGGCAGAATGTAGGAAAAATTAAAATTTTTTATTGGGACGCACATGCCAACACCCACAGGTATCGCACTTACCCAACATGTAGAGGTCATCATGCTGACCAAATCCAAATTAATAAGTCAATATTTGGTGGGGCTTATTAAAGGTAATTAAATTTTATATAATTTATCTTTTAAAAGTAGTTTTTAGAATTAACTTTTAGATCTAATTTTGTAGCTGGATTTGTTCAGCCAAATAAGCCTTAAGGACCCTTAGGGCTTAACCTTGAAAGACTAAGGTGGTGGACTGGGATTGTTGCACATAGACTGCAACTGCTGCCCCTATTGCTACTGCTGCACCTTTATCTGCTACTGCAGGTTGTTGGACTGCAACGGCTACCCATATTGCTACTGGTTCTTCAAAACGGGCCCTAACGACCCTTAGGGCTGAACCTTATAAGCTCAAAACTGCCTCTGTTGTTCCATTATTCTACTGTATACTATTGTGGAACAGTAAGAAGATGAAGAAGAAGAAGAAGAAGAAGAAGAAGAAGGAGAGGGGGGCTGTTAAACGTGGATTATAGTTGCTGCCCCTATTGCAATTGGTGCTGCTGGTTGTTGGACTGTAGCTGCTGCCCCTATTGCTACTGCCGCACCATCAACTACTGCTGCTGGTTGTTGTTGGTGCAAGCAAAGGCTAAATGATAAAGCCTCTTGCTGTTGCATAAGGTTGCTACTGATACAAGCTATAAGGAAGGAAATTATTGCACAAGAAGGTAGCAAAGCTGCAGTCCCGAAGTTGAGATGTTGCTAGGACTGAAATTGCTACAAACTAAAGCTGATTCAAGCTTGGAAGATTGCTAATACCTGGCTGTACATAGAGCTGATGCTACTCACAGCTAGAATGGGCTGTTAGAACCTTCTTGTTGCTGTACTCATACTCAATAAGATAAAATTCTGCCACCCTATATGCTGTACAGCAGTTTCATTAAGTAAGAATAAAAACTGGTTAAGGTTTCAAGCATGCAACCACCCAAAATTTGCAAATAAAAGAATTAGGTTACATAAAGTAGAAAGAAGCATACTTGGTTAGGAATTCAGTAAATTTGGAACTAAAATTTAGTCCCCATATACGTATTTTGTACTAAGTGGAAGAATTCCTAAATTTAATAGGAGTTTAGGGTTTTAATTTAGCATTTACCCATCTCTGAGAACTCCAATTGGGTGGAATATTAGAATGCATGGTATAAATTAGTAATTAAAGTTGGGAGTAGTAAACTTAGTTAATTAGTATTGGGTATTATGCATGCCATGAGTTCTTACCTAATTTTGTTTAAGAAATCATATAAGAATGCTCCAATTCGACACTGTTATTATATTCGCTCCCTACTTGAGCTGGATTGGAGTTGGAGTGTGGCTCATCCATACTTTTTATAATAGTTCAGGTCCAATTAAATCAGTATGGGAGGTGGGAAATTTCTGATTACAGAATTATAAGGTTTAAGTATACAAATTGGGAAGAAATTTGAAAGTTTGTTAAGGCAGAATTTTAACTCAGGAAATTGGTGATTTTGAGGGCTTTAAAATGACCCTAGGGACAAGGAGATACCTAGAAGTGACATTTAGCAAATTTTTGTAGTTCTTATCTATGAGTGTTCGGATAATGTTTCTGAAATTTCCCGCTCATTAGAACCTGCAAGCCATAGATAAAAAACTGGCCTGGAGGGTGACCATGGGAAGAAGGCTCCAATGCCTAAGTCAGTATTCTAATATAAATGGAAGGGACAGTAGGCAGAGCTCTGAGTGTTCTGAGTGTCGTACCATAAAATAAGTTTAATTCTTCTTTATATCGTGGACTGTGTCTCTTCCCATTGGATGGCCGGTTGCTATCCTTGCTGAAGTGGACTCGTGAGCTTTTGATCAAGCGAACACCATTCTAGCTGAGGTGGTAGATCTCATATATGATAAGTACATTCAATAACTTAAAAGAGCAACAAATTATATGAAAAGTACTCTCAGTAACTTAAAATTCATGCAAATTATATGAAAAGTAATCCCAATAACTTAAGAAGGTCTAACAATAATACTTATAAGAACATTGCAAGATTTGTGTCCAACCTGATCCCAACCAATTTGCACATCGTCCGGCAGCTAATTTTCCTTTCCATATGTATATATGCCCTAACGACTTGTTAATAGTTATTTTACGTCGGCCCCTTTCTCTTCTGGAACCCTCTATTTGAGTTTGGTCATTTTTCTAAACTGAGGATTACATAGGTCTCCACGGAATATGACCATACCACCTTAAATGGCTGTCACGGTGCTTGTCTTGAGTCGGTGTGACTCCCACATACTTTCTCATGCAATCATTCCTTAATTTATCCCTCCTCATCTTGCCATATATCGCACATAAAATCACCATCTCTGCTACACCCAGAGATGAGGATCCCATGTAACATCCTTATCTTTGGGTGTAGCAGAGATGAGAATGTTATGAGGGATATGTGCAAGGCCAGAAGGGATAAGTAACGAATGTATGAATCAGTATTAAAAAAAAAATACTTTATTATGCATTCAAATTATGGAAAAATTAATAAGCATTCTCTCTGTGATGCCCTTTTGTATTAGGTGACGTACTGGTTCACAGTAATTATAGGCTCCATTTGTTTCTTTTAAAATTTTTCTATAGATTGTAAGTTATCATTAAGAAAATTACAGTTATTAGGAAAGTTCAACCATATAATGAGTTTCGGTATCAGTTCGCCACTTTGGACACCGAAGAGTAAAATTTTGCTCAAAAACTTTAATATTTGTGAATTTTGGTTAAACTAATCTCATATTGACCAATTGCTTGTAAGTATATAATCCCTGGAGACTAAAACTGACAATAAAAATGAAGCCGATACGTAAATTTAATTTTAAATGTGTTTAAATTATATTAGCAATCGGTAAGAGACATATCTGTTGGGATTTTTAGGCAAGACAGATGTGGAGAGATGAAGACATTATTCGGCTAATTTTTAAAGTGCTCATCTTCAACTGTTCGGCTAATGTTGATGAAGTTTCCCGCTCATTTAGAACCTACAAACCACAGATAAGAAATTGGCCCGGAGGGTGAACCCCTGAAAGAAGGCTCTGATGCCTAAGTTAGTATTCTGACAAAAATGGAAGGGTGAGTAGGTGGAGCTCAAAGTGTTTTGAGTGTTATGACCCCTGATGACTATGAGCCACTAAACAATAGAAGCCGATATATAAACTCAAATTTAAATACGTTGAAATTGCATGAGCCATTGGTAAGAGACATACCTGTTGAGATTTTCAGTCGAGACAAGTATGGAGTGCTGAAAGCGTCGTTCGGCTAATTTTAAAGTGCAAGTCTTAGAGTAATTAAAAAATATTGATGAAGTTCTCACTCAGTTAGAACTTACAAACCACAAATTAGAAACAGACCCCGAGGGTGACCCTGGGAATATGGCTTCGATGCCTCAGTCAATTTTCTGACAAAAATAGAAGTGTGAGTAGGCAAAGCTCATAGTGTTCTGAGTGTTATGATCCCTGACGACTATGAGCCACAAAACAATAGATGCGATATATAAACTCAAATTTAGATGTATTGAAATTTTATGAGCAATTGGTAGGAGATATACCTATTGGGATTTTTAGTCGAGACAGATATAGAGGGCTGAAAGCATCATTCGGCTAATTTTTAAAGTGCAAGACTTTAATTTTTTGGCTAATGTTGATGAAGTCTCCTGCTCTATTAGAACCTGCAAACCACAGATAAGAAACTGGCCAGGTGGGTGACCCCGGGAAGGAGGCTTCGATGCTTAAGTCAGTATTCAGATAAAAAAAGAAGGGTCAGTCAGCAAAGCTCAGAGTGTTCTGAGTGTAATGATCTTTAACGACTTTGAGCCATAAAACAATATAAGCCGATACATAAACTTAAAATTTAAATACTTTGAAATTATATGAGCAATCAGTAAGAGACATACCGATTGGGTTTTCAGCGAAAACAGATGTGGAGGACTGACCGTGTAGTTCGGCTAATTTCAAAAGTGCTCATCTTTGAGTGTTCGGCTAATGTTAATGAAGTTTCCCACTCAGTAAGAACTTGTAAACCATAGATAAGAAACTAGCCCGGGGTGACCCCGAGAAGAAGGCTCCAATGCCTAAGTCAATATTCAAACAAAAATTGAAGGGAGAGTAGCTAGAGCTCAGAGTGTTCTGAATGTTATGATGCCTAACGACTATGAGCCACAAAACAATTGAAGCCGATATATAAACTTAAATTTAAATGCATTAAAATCTTATTAGCAATTGGTAGGAGACATACCTATTGAGATTTTCAGTCGGGATAGATGTAGAGGGTTGAAAGCATCATTCGGCTAATTTTGAAAGAGCAAGACTTTAAGTTTTTGGCTAATGTTGATGAAGTTTCTAGCTCTATTAGAACCTGCAAACCATAGATAAGAAACTGGCCAGGTGGGTGACCTCGGGAAGGAGGCTCCTATGCTTCAGTCAGTATTCTAACAAAATAGAAGGTCAGCCAGAAAAGCTCAGAGTGTTCTGAGTGTAATGACCTCTGACGACTATGAGCCACAAAATAATAGAAGCTGATACATAAACTTAAAATTTAAATGCGTTAAAATTTTACAACCAATTAGTAAGGCACATACCTATTGGTATTTTCAGCCAAAACAGATGTGGAGGGCTGAAAGCATCATTTGACTAAAATTCAATGTTCTCATCTTTGAGTGTTCGGCTAATGTTCATGAAGTTTCCCGCTTAGTTAGAACCTGTAAACCACATATAAGACATTGGCCGGAGGGTGACGCAAGGATGAAGTCTCCGATGCCTAAGTCAGTATTCTGATAAAAATAAAAGGGTGAGTAGATAGAGTTCTGAGTGTTCTAAGTGTCTTACCTTAAAAATCAGTTTAAGTCTTCTTTATATAGTGGTTGGTGGCTCTCCTTATTGGTTGACTGTTTACTATCCTTGCCGATGTGAACTCATGAGCTTTTGACTGAGCGATCACCATTTAAGCTGTGTTGGCAGATGTCATATATGACAAGTACTCATAATTTTTTATAAGTTAGTATTATGACAAAAATTGAAGGGTGAGTAGGCAGAGCTCAGAGTGTTCTGAGTGTTATGATCCCTGACGACTATGAGCCACAAAACAATAGAAGCCGATATATAAACTCAAATTTAAATGCATTGAAATTTTATTAGTAATTGGTAGGAGACATACCTGTTGAGATTTTCAGTTGAGACAGATGTAGAGGGCTGAAAGCATCATCCGACTAATTTTTAAAGTGCAAGACTTTAAGTTTTTGGCTAATATTGATGAAGATTCCCGTTATATTAGAACCTGTGAACCACATATAAGAAACTGGCCAGGTGGGTGACCCCGGGAAGGAGGCTCCGATGCTTTAGTCAATATTCTGATAAAAAAGAAGGGTCAGTCGGCAAAGCTCAGAGTGTTCTGAGTGTAATAATCTCAGACGACTATGAGCCACAAAACATTATAAGCCGATACATAAACTTAAAATTTAAATACTTTGAAATTATATGAGCAATCAGTAAAAGACATACCGGTTGGGTTTTCAGCCAAAACAGATGTGGAGGACTGACCGTGTCATTCGGCGAATTTCCAAAAGAATCATCTTTAAGTGTTCGGCCAATGTTAAAGAAGTTTCCCACTCCGTAAGAACCTGTAAACCATAGATAAGAAACTAGCCCAGGGTGACCCCGAGAAGAAGGCTCCGATGCCTATGTCAGTATTCTAACAAAAATTGAAGGGTGGGTAGGCAGAGCTAAGAGTGTTCTGAGTGTTATGATCCCTGACGACAATGGGCCACAAAACAATAGAAGCCGTTATATAAACTCAAATTTAAATGCATTAAAATTTTATGAGCAATTGGTAGGAGACATACCTATTCGGATTTTCAGTCGAGATAGATGTGGAGGGTTGAAAGCATCATTTGGATAATTTTTAAAGTGCAAGTCTTTATGTTTTTGGCTAATGTTGATGACGTTTCCCGCTCAGTTAGATCCTGCAAACCACAGATAAGAAACTGGCCCAGTGGGTGACCCCGGGAAGGAGGCTCTGATGCTTATGTCAGTATTCTGAAAAAAATAGAAGGGTTATTCAGTAAAGCTCAGAGTGTTCTGAGTGTAATGATCTCTGACGAATGAGCCACAAAATATCAGAAGACGATAGATAAACTTAAAATTTAAATGCATTAAAATTTTATGAGCAATTGGTAAGGGACATACCTAATGGTGTTTTCAGCTGAAACAGATGTGGAGGGTTGATAACATCATTTGACTAATTTCCAATGTTCTCATCTTCGAGTGTTCGGTCAACGTTGATGAAGTTTCCTACTTTGTTAGAACCTGTAAACCCCAGATTAGAAACTGGCTTGGAGGGCAACCCCAGGAAGAAGTCTCTGATTCCTAAGTCAGTATTCTGATAAAAATAGAAGGGTGAGTAGACAGAGTTCTGAGTGTTCTAAGTGTCTTACCCTAAAAATCAGTTTAAGTCTTCTTTATGTAGTGGTTGGTGGCTCTACTTATTGGTTGGCTGTTTGCTGTATTTGCCGATGTGAACTCGTGAGCTTTTGATTGAGCGATCACCATTTGAGCTGGGTTGGTAGATCTCTTATATGATAAGTACAGTCAATAACTTGAAAGGGCGGTAATTATATGAAAAGTACTCATAATTACTTAGAAGTAGTGCAAATTATATGACAAGTAATCTAAGTAACTTAGGAAGGTCTAGCAATAATACTTATAAGAAGGTTGTAGGATTTCTATTAGTTTACATCTTGATATGAAATAGTTGAGTCAGGGATAGTTTAGAACAAATATGTTCTTCAAATTACCTTTCGGATGGACCAATATAAGAAATAAGTAAGAGTGTGGTAAGTATAGACTGAATATTATAACATAGGAATTGGGCTCCTAGCATAATAGAACAAATTTTCTTACCCTTAGATGAGCGAAGTACATATCATACACTTAAAGTCTACCAATGATGTTGTAATACCTTAAACTGGATGCAACTGACCCTAGTGTTATAGCGTAGTTGGCATAAGAAGGTAGGCAACTCTGCCATAGATCCCTATGTACAGTAGTGGGAGAGGGAATTTGGAAAATTCATGGGTTAAGGAAGGAGCATAAAAATAGCCAAAAATAAGTGGAACCAGTCCTTTAATGGGTGGATTCAAGAACCCAAAGGTTAGGACAGCTAGTGGTATAAGAATGCATAAACTACCAAGATACCTTACTGCCAACTAACTAGTTGGTTCGACTGGCAGAAAGTAGGAAAAATTAAAATTTTTTATTGGGACCCACATGCCAACACCCACAGGAATCACACTTACCAAACAAGTAGAGGTCATCATGCTGACCAAATCCAAATTAATAAGTCTATATTTGGTGGGGCTTATTAAAGGTAATTAAATTTTATATAATTTATCTTTTAAAAGTAGTTTTTAGAATTAAATTTTAGATCTAATTTTGTAGCTGGATTTGTTCAGCCAAATAAGGCTTAAGGACCCTTAGGGTTAAACCTTGAAAGACCAAGGTGGTGGACTGGGATTGTTGCACATAGACTGCAACTGCTGCCCCTATTGCTACTGCTGCACCTTTATCTGCTCCTGCTGGTTTTTGGACTGCAACGGCTACCCGTATTGCTACTGGTTCTTCAAAATGGGCCCTAACGACCCTTAGGGCTGAACCTTATAAGCTCAAAATTCCCTCTGTTGTTCCATTATTCTGTTGTATACTACTGTGGAACAGTAAGAAGATGAAGAACAAGAAGAAGGAGAGGGGGGCTGTTAAACGTGGATTATAGTTGCTGCCCCTATTGCAATTGGTGCTGCTGGTTGTTGGACTGTAGCTGCTGCCCCTATTGCTACTGCCGCACCTTCATCTGCTGCTGCTGGTTGTTGTTGGTGCAAGCAAAGGCTAAATGATGAAGCCTCTTGCTGCTGCATAAGGTTGCTACTGATACAAGCTACAAGGAAGGAAATTATTGTACAGGAAGCTAGCAAAGCTGCAGTCCCAAAGTTGAGATGTTGCTAGGACTGAAATTGCTACAAACAAAAGCTGATTCAAGCTTGGAAGATTGCTACTCCCTGGATGTACATAGAGCTGATGCTACTCACAGCTAGATTGGGCTGTTACAACCTTCTTTTCTCTGTACTCATACTCAATAAGATAAAATTCTGCCACCCTATATGCTGTACAGCAGTTTCATTAAGTAAGAATAAAAACCGATTAAGGTTTCAAGCATGCAGCCACCCAAAATTTGCAAATAAAAGAATTAGGTTACATAAAGTAGAAAGAAGCATACTTGGTTAGGAATTCAGTAAATTTGGAACTAAAATTTAGTCCCCATATACGTATTTTGTACTAAGTGGAAGAATTCCTAAATTTAATAGGAGTTTAGGGTTTTAATTTAGCATTTACCCATCTCTGAGAACTCCAATTGGGTGGAATATTAGCATGCATGGTATAAATTAGTAATTAAAGTTGGGAGTAGTAAATTTAGTTAATTAGTATTGGGTATTATGCATGCCATGAGTTCTTACCTAATTTTGTTTAAGAAATCATATAAGAATGCTCCAATTCGACACTGTTATTATTTTCGCTCCCTACTTGAGCTGGATTGGAGTTGGAGTGTGGCTCATCCAAACTTTTTATAATAGTTCAGGTCCAATTAAATCAGTATAGGAGGTGGGAAATTTCTGATTACAGAATTATAAGGTTTAAGTATACAAATTGGGAAGAAATTTGAAAGTTTGTTAAGGCAGAATTTTAACTCAGGAAATTGGTGATTTTGAGGGCTTTAAAATGACCCTAGGGACAAGGAGATACCTAGAAGTGACATTTAGCAAATTTTCGTAGTTCTTATCTACGAGTGTTCGGCTAATGTTTCTGAAATTTCCCGCTCATTAGAACCTGCAAACCATAGATAAAAAACTGGCCTGGAGGGTGACCCTGGGAAGAAGGCTCCAATGCCTAAGTCAGTATTCAAATATAAATGGAAGGGACAGTAGGCAGAGCTCTGAGTGTTCTATGGGCCGTACCATAAAATAAGTTTAAATCTTCTTTATATCGTGGACTGTGTCTCTTCCCATTGGATGGCTGGTTGCTATCCTTGCCGAAGTGGACTCGTGAGCTTTTGATCGAGCGAACACCATTCTAGCTGAGGTGGTAGATCTCATATATGATAAGTACATTCAATAACTTAAAAGAGCAACAAATTATATGAAAAGTACTCTCAGTAACTTAAAATTCATGCAAATTATATGAAAAGTAATCCCAATAACTTAAGAAGGTCTAAAAATAATACTTATAAGAACATTGCAAGATTTGTGTCCAACCTGATCCCAACCAATTTACACATCGTCCAGCAGCTAATTTTCCTTTCCATATGTATATATGCCCTAACCACTTGTTAATAGTAATTTTACGTCGGCCCCTTTCTCTTCTGGAACCCTCTATTTGAGTTTGGTCATTTTTCTAAACTGAGGATTACATAGGTCTCCACGGAATATGACCATACCACCTTAAATGGCTGTCACGGTGCTTGTCTCGAGTCGGTGTGACCCCCACTTACTTTCTCATACAATCATTCCTTAATTTATCCCTCCTCGTCTTGCAATATATCGCACATAAAATCACCATCTCTGCTACACCCAGAGATGAGGATCCCATGTAACATCCTTATCTCTGGGTGTAGCAGAGATGAGAATGTTATGAGGGATATGTGCAAGGCCAGAAGTGATAAGTAACGAATGTATGAATCAGTATTAAAAAAAAAAATACTTTATTGTGCATTCAAATTATGGAAAAATTAATAAGCATTCTCTCTGTGATGCCCTTTTGTATTAGGTGACGTACTGGTTCACAATAATTATAGGCTCCATTTGTTTCTTTTAAAAATTTTCTATAGATTGTAAGTTATCATTAAGAAAATTACAGTTATTAGGAAAGTTCAACCATATAATGAGTTTCGGTATCAGTTCGCTACTTTGGACTCCGAAGAGTAAAATTTTACTCAAAAACTTTAATATTTGTGAATTTTGGTTAAACTAATCTCATATTGACCAATTGCTTGTAAGTATATAATCCCTGGCGACTAAAACTGACAATAAAAATGAAGCCGATACGTAAATTTAATTTTAAATGTGTTTAAATTATATTAGCAATCGGTAAGAGACATATCTGTTGTGATTTTTAGGCAAGACAGATGTGGAGAGATGAAGACATTATTCGGCTAATTTTTAAAGTGCTCATCTTCAACTGTTCGGCTAATGTTGATGAAGTTTCCCGCTCATTTAGAACCTACAAACCACAGATAAGAAATTGGCCCGGAGGGTGAACCCCTGAAAGAAGGCTCCGATGCCTAAGTTAGTATTCTGACAAAAATGGAAGGGTGAGTAGGTGGAGCTCAAAGTGTTTTGAGTGTTATGACCCCTGATGACTATGAGCCACTAAACAATAGAAGCCGATATATAAACTCAAATTTAAATACGTTGAAATTGCATGAGCAATTGGGAATAGATATACCTGTTGAGATTTTCAGTCGATACAAGTATGGAGGGCTGAAAGCGTCATTCGGCTAATTTTAAAGTGCAAGTCTTAGAGTGTTTAAAAAATATTGATGAAGTTCTCACTCAGTTAGAACTTGCAAACCACAAATTAGAAACAGACCCCGAGGGTGACCCTGGGAATATGGCTTCTATGCCTCAGTCAATTTTCTGACAAAAATAGAAGTGTGAGTAGGCAAAGCTCATAGTGTTCTGAGTGTTATGATCCCTGACGACTATGAGCCACAAAACAATAGATGCAAATATATAAACTCAAATTTAGATGTATTGAAATTTTATGAGCAATTGGTAGAAGACATGCCTATTGTGATTTTTAGTCGAGACAGATGTAGAGGGCTGAAAGCATCATTCGGCTAATTTTTAAAGTGTAAGACTTTAATTTTTTGGCTAATGTTGATGAAGTCTGCTGCTCTATTAGAACCTGCAAACCACAGAGAAGAAACTGGCCAGGTGGGTGACCCCGGGAAGGTGGCTTCGATGCTTAAGTCAGTATTCTGATAAAAACATAAGGGTCAGTCAGCAAAGCTCAGAGTGTTCTGAGTGTAATGATCTTTAACGACTTTGAGCCATAAAACAATATAAGCCGATACATAAACTTAAAATTTAAATACTTTGAAATTATATGAGCAATCAGTAAGAGACATATCGATTGGGTTTTCAGCGAAAACAAATGTGGAGGACTGACCGTGTAGTTCGGCTAATTTGAAAAGTGCTCATCTTTGAGTGTTCGGCTAATGTTAATGAAGTTTCCCACTCAGTAAGAACCTATAAACCATAGATAAGAAACTAGCCCAGGGTGACCCTGAGAAGAAGGGTCCGATGCCTAAGTTAGTATTCTGACAAAAATTAAAGGGTGAGTAGCTAGAGCTCAGAGTGTTCTGAGTGTTATGATGCCTAACGACTATGAGCCACAAAACAATTGAAGCCGATATATAAACTTAAATTTAAATGCATTAAAATTTTATTAGCAATTGGTAGGAGACATACCTGTTGAGATTTTCAGTCGAGATAGATGTAGAAGGCTGAAAGCATCATTCGGCTAATTTTGAAAGAGAAAGACTTTACGTTTTTGGCTAATGTTGATGAAGTTTCCAGCTCTATTAGAACCTGCAAACCACAGATAAGAAACTGGCCAGGTGGGTGACCCCATGAAGGAGGCTCCGATGCTTAAGTCAGTATTTTGATAAAAATACAAGGGTCAATAAGCAAAGCTCAGAGGGTTCTGAGTGTAATGATCTCTGACGACTATGAGCCACAAAATAATAGAATCCGATACATAAACTTAAAATTTAAATGCGTTAAAATTTTACAACCAATTAGTAAGGCACATACCTATTGGTATTTTTAGTCAAAACAAATGTAGAGGGCTGAAAGCATCATTTGACTAATTTTTAATATTCTCGTCTTCTAGTGTCCGGCTAATGTTGATGAAGTTTCCCGCATAGTTAGAACCTGTAAACCACAGATAAGAAACTGGCTCGGAGGGTGACCTCAGGAAGAAGTCTCCGATGCCTAAGTCAGTATTCTGATAAAAATAGAAGGGTGAGTAGACAGAGTTTTGAGTGTTCTAAGTGTCTTACCCTAAAAATCAATTTTTAAGTCTTCTTTATATAGTGGTTGGTGGCTCTGCTTATTGGTTAACTATTTGCTATCTTTGCCGATGTGAACTCGTGAGCGTTTGATTGAGCAATCACCATTTGAGCTGTGTTGGTAGATCTCATATATGACAAGTACTCATAATTTTTTACAAGTGAGTATTCTGACAAAAATTGAAGGGTGAGTAGACAGAACTCAGAGTGTTCTGAGTGTTATGATCCCTGACGACTATAAGCCACAAAAAAATAGAAGCCGATATATAAAATCAAATTTAAATGCATTGAAATTTTGTAAGCAATTGGTACTAAACATACCTGTTGAGATTTTCAGTTGGGACAGATGTAGAGGGCTGAAAGCATCATTCGGCTAATTTTTAAAGTGCAAGAGTTTAAGTTTTTGGCTAATGTTGATGAAGTTTCCTGCTCTATTAGAACCTACAAACCACAGATAAGAAACTGGCCAGGTGGGTGACCCCGGGAAGGAGGCTCCTATGCTTAAGTCAGTATTCTAACAAAATAGAAGGTCAGTCGGCAAAGCTCAGAGTGTTCTGAGTGTAATGATCTCTGACAACTATGAGCCACAAAATAATAGAACCTGATACATAAACTTAAAATTTAAATGCGTTAAAATTTTATGAGTAATTGGTAAGGGACATACCTATTGGTATTTTCAGCCAAAGCAGATGTGGAGGGCCGAAAGCATCATTTGACTAAAATTCAATGTTCTCATCTTGGAGTGTTCGGCTAATGTTGATGAAGTTTCCCGCTTAGTTAGAACCTGTAAACCACATATAAGACATTGGCCGGAGGGTGACGCAAGGAAGAAGTCTCCGATGCCTAAGTCAGTATTCTGATAAAAATTAAAGGGTGAGTAGATAGAGTTCTGAGTGTTCTAAGTGTCTTACCTTAAAAATAAGTTTATGTCTTCTTTATATAGTGGTTGGTGGCTCTCCTTATTGGTTGACTGTTTACTATCTTTGCCGATGTAAACTCGTGAGCTTTTGATTGAGCGATCGCCATTTGAGCTGTGTTGGCTGGTGTCATATATGACATGTACTCATAATTTTTTATAAGTTAGTATTCTGACAAAAATTAAAGGGTGAGTAGGCAGAGCTCAGAGTGTTCTGAGTGTTATGATCCCTGACGACTATGAGCCACAAAACAATAGAAGCCGATATATAAACTCAAATTTAAATGCATTGAAATTTTATTAGTAATTGGTAGGAGACATACCTATTGAGATTTTCAATCGAGATAGATGTAGAGGGTTGAAAGCATCATTCGGCTAATTTTTAAAGTGCAAGACTTTAAGTTTTTGGCTAATGTTGATGAAGTTTCCCGCTCTATTAGAACCTATAAACCACATATAAGAAATTGGCCAGGTGGGTGACCCCGGGAAGGAGGCTCCGATGCTTAAGTCAGTATTCTGATAAAATAAAAGGGTCAGTCGGCAAAGCTCAGAGTGTTCTGAGTGTAATAATCTCAGACGACTATGAGCCACAAAACAATATAAGCCGATACATAAACTTAAAATTTTAATACTTTGAAATTGTATGAGCAATTAGTAAGAGACATGTCTGTTGGTGTTTCAGCCAAAACAAATGTGGAGGACTGACCGTATCGTTCGGCTAATTTCCAATGGACTCATCTTTGAGTGTTCGGCTTGTGTTAAAGAAGTTTCCCACTCCGTAAGAACCTGTAAACCATAGATAAGAAACTAGCCTAGGGTGACCCCGAGAAGAAGGCTCCGATGCCTAAGTCAATATTCTAACAAAAATTGAAGGGTGAGTAGGCAGAGCTTAGAGTGTTCTGAGTGCTATGATCCGTGATGACAATGGGCCACAAAACAATAGAAGCCATTATATAAACTCAAAGTTAAATGCATTAAAATTTTATGAGCAATTGGTAGGACACATACCTGTTCAGATTTTCAGTCGAGATAGATGTGGGGGGATGAAAGCATCATTTGGCTAATTTTTAAAGTGCAAGTCTTTATGTTTTTAGCTAATGTTGATGACGTTTCCCGCTCAGTTAGATCCTGCAAACCACAAATAAGAAACTGGCCCAGTGGGTGACTCCGAGAAGGAGGCTCTGATGCTTATGTCAATATTCTAATAAAAATAGAAGGGTCATTCGGCAAAGCTCAGAGTGTTCTGAGTGTAATGATCTCTGACGACTATGAGCCATAAAATATCAGAAGACGATAGATAAACTTAAAATTTAAATGCATTAAAATTTTATGAGCAATTGGTAAGGGACATACCTATTGGTGGTTTCAGTCAAAACAGATGTGGAGGGCTGATAGCATCATTTTACTAATTTCCAATGTGCTTATCATCAAGTGTTCGGTTAATGTTGATGAAGTTTCCCACTTAGTAAGAACCTGTAAACCACAGATAAGAAACTGGCTCGGAGGGTGACCCCAGGAAGAAGTCTTCGATGCCTAAGTCAGTATTCTGATAAAAATAAAAGGGTGAGTAGACAGAGTTCTGAGTGTTCTAATTGTCTTACCCTAAAAATCAGTTTAAGTCTTCTTTATATAGTGGTTGGTGGCTCTACTTATTGGTTGGTTGTTTGTTGTATTTGTCGATGTGAACTCGTAAGCTTTTGATTGAGCGATCACCATTTGAGCTGGGTTGGTAGATCTCTTATATGATAAGTACAGTCAATAACTTGAAAGGGCGGTAATTATATGAAAAGTACTCATAATTACTTAGAAGTAGTGCAAATTATATGACAAGTAATCTAAGTAACTTAGGAAGGTCTAGCAATAATACTTATAAGAAGGTTGTAGGATTTCTATTAGTTTACATCTTGATATGAAATAGTTGAGTCAGGGATAGTTTAGAACAAATATGTTCTTCAAATTACCTTTCGGATGGACCAATATAAGAAATAAGTAAGAGTGTGGTAAGTATAGACTGAATATTATAACATAGGAATTGGGCTCCTAGCATAATAGAACAAATTTTCTTACCCTTAGATGAGCGAAGTACATATCATACACTTAAAGTCTACCAATGATGTTGTAATACCTTAAACTGGATGCAACTGACCCTAGTGTTATAGCGTAGTTGGCATAAGAAGGTAGGCAACTCTGCCATAGATCCCTATGTACAGTAGTGGGAGAGGGAATTTGGAAAATTCATGGGTTAAGGAAGGAGCATAAAAATAGCCAAAAATAAGTGGAACCAGTCCTTTAATGGGTGGATTCAAGAACCCAAAGGTTAGGACAGCTAGTGGTATAAGAATGCATAAACTACCAAGATACCTTACTGCCAACTAACTAGTTGGTTCGACTGGCAGAAAGTAGGAAAAATGGCTGGGCAGTTGGGAAATGGCTGGGCACTTGGATGATTATACATGCACACTACTGAAATGAGAGTAAACAATAAATAAATTACTCATCTTGGCATGCAAATTATATTCATGCAATCCCTGCAGCTGAACCACAACAAGTTCTATGCATGCAATCCAAAATTCCCAATTTTGGCATGCGTGCTTGGGAAATCTTGGCTGATTGCACATCTATGCTACTGAATTGAGCAAATCAGAGATGATACTCTCACCTTAATTGCAGGTACAGTAGCAGGAGCAAGTGCAGCAACCATGGACAATAGCCTCATGCATATGCACCATCTTCTCTTTCCCTTATCTTCTTCTCTTCTTCTCCTCTCCCTCTCCGCCAATTTTATAAGGTGAGAAATGAGAGAATGGGAGGATGAAATCCATTTTATTCTTTTTTTAACCCTTTGAGAGGCATGTTTGGTTTGGGGCTTTTAAAAAGCAACTCATTTGACCCCTTGTACTGCTTTGTGGGCCCACCTGATGCTTTGCATGTCAGATGCTATAAGACTAATATAAGATGCCCCATCAGCCTATGGGACTGGTTGATGCATGCATGTGAGGCAGTTGGTCTATTGTTTGGGCTGGTTTGCTGCTATATGATTACTATTGGTTTTGGTTGTTATTTGGTCTAAAAGTTCCTGCAGTTTTGGGTCTAGTTTGGGTTGTCCAATCTAGTCATACATTAGGTATATGACCGCTAACTCGTACTGCATCTCGTCCCAAGTTCTATGCTCACGTCCTTGAGCTTGAGGTTGTCTTTCATGGATATTCATGCTCTGTGGAAAGTAGCATTCATCCGAGAACAAGAAAATCAAAGTTGTTGCGCGTATGTTAAGACGTAATAGTCAAAGTAGTCATTTAAAGCATCGATCCAATCAAGGAACTTGTATATAATTATCCCGCCACTAAAATAACCAAACTTCAGCTCCAATAAGATAAACAACCCTCAACAAATTTTAGTTCTGATTTTCAGACTTAGCTATCTAATAGGCCAATAAATAAGCCTAAGAGTAAGGCTGAATTAACACTCACAGGTAAGGAAGCTTTAGGGTCGGCAAACCTGGTTACAAGGGTCTTCAAAACACAACTGGAGAAGCTGGAGAAGCATTGATAGTATCTGAACAGATATGGAACAGGGCAGCAGAACCAGCAACAACCCTTAGAAGAATTAGGGTCTC